>NW_027438957.1:570000-572500 GCF_040939455.1 Microcebus murinus
GTGGAGTCAAGCTTGAGATCCAGTTAAGTGGACCCCTAAAGTGAGGGGAGCTAGCAAGGAAAAGACAAGGGGTAAGGAGAAGTCACAGCAAGGAGGTGGGTGGGAGGAGGCTTTGCTGGGCTGGCGACCCCATCACACTGCTGCTATAGACAGAATGTCTGCTATAGACAGAATAAAAGAGAAAAGAGATAAGCAGGGAGGGAGACATAAAAATTTCTCTCAGGCCCAGCACAGCTGCAATCCTAGCTCTGGGAGGCCAAGGTGGGAGGATTGCTGGAGGTCAGGAATTCAAACCAGCCTGAGCAAGAGGAAGACCCCATCTCTACTATAAATAGAAAGAAATTAATTGGCCAGGTAATATATATAGGAAGAAAAATTAGCCAGGCATGCTGGCACATGCCTGTAGTCCCAACTACTCAAGAGGCTGAGACAGAAGGATCACTTGAACCCAGGATTTTGAGGTTGCTGTGAGCTAAGCTGAAGCCATAGCACCCTAGCCCAGGCCCTAAGAGTGAGACTCTGTCTCAAAAAAAAAGAAAAAATTAATAATAATAAAAAAGGTCTGTCTTACCAGAAAAAGGAGGGAGGGAGAGATAAAAATTTCTCTCTCTCTCTCTCTCTCTCTCTGTATATATTTTCTGTGATTTTCTCCAAAGTGTTCTTTTCTTCTGGAACTGGCCCAGAGAACTGATAAATGAGGTGGACCCCGGATTGAATACTGAATGACAGTTTCAGTAAAACATTTTGGAATGCAAGAGAACTTTGGTCAGAGGGAGACATTAACATGATAAAAGTGGAGTCAAGCTTGAGATCCAGTTAAGTGGACCCCTAAAGTGAGGCGAGCTAGCAAGGAACAGACAAGGGGTAAGGAGAAGTCACAGCAAGGAGGTGGGAGGAGGCTTTGCTGGGCTGGCGACCCCATCACACTGCTGCTATAGACAGAATGTCTGCTATAGACAGAATAAAAGAGAAAAGAGATAAGCAGGGAGGGAGAGATATAAATTCCTCTCTCTCTCTCTCTCTCTCTGTGTATATATATATAAATCTGCTATAGACAAAATAAAAGAGATAAGAAGGGAGGGAGAGATAAAAATTCCTCTATGTCTCTCTCTCTCCATATATATATATATATACATAAATCTGCTATAGAAAGAATTAAAGAGATAAGCAGGGAGGGAGAGATAAAATTTTTCTCAGGCCCAACACACCTGTAGTCCTAGCTCTCTGGGAGACTGAGGCAGCAGGATTGCTGGAAGTCAGGAGTTCAAACCAGCCTGAGCAAGAGCAAAACCCCATCTCTACTATAAACACAAAGAAATTAATTGGCCAAGTAATATATATAGAAAGAAAAATGAGCCAGGAGGGAGAGAGAGATAATAATTTCTCTCTCTCTCTCTCTCTCTCTCTCTCTCTCTCTCTCTCTCTCTCTCTCTCTCTCTCTCTATGTCTGCTATAGACAGAATAAAAGACATAAGCAGGGAGGGAGAGATAAAAATTTCTCTCAGGCCCAGCACACCTGTAATCCTAGCTCTCTGGGAGGCCAAGGGGGAAGGATTGCTGGAGGTCAGGAGTTCAAATCAGTGGGAGCAAGAGCAAGACCCCATCTCTACTATAAATAGAAAGAAATTAATTGGCCAAGTAATAGAGAGAGAGAGAAAAATTAGCCAGGCATGATGACACTGCCTGTAGTCCTAGCTACTTGGGAGGCTGAGGCAGGAGGATGGCTTGAGCCCAGGAGGTTGAGGTTGCCGTGAGCTAGGCTGACGCCATGGCACTCACTCTAGCCTGGGCAACAAAGTGAGACTCTGTCTCAAAAAATTAAATGCATGCATGAATGAATGAATGAATGAATAAATAAAAGTCTGTTAAAAAATACATAGAGGGAGGGTTCTCCGCTTTAGCCATTATTGTGGTTAATCACTTCACTGGTCTCAGCTGGGCCAAAAACAAGGCCTGTGGGGCTGGGGACCGACCACTCTGGAGTTTTAAGAAAAGATTGAACTGCTCTGGGGGATAGAGGCCAGACTACAAATTTCCAACATCAGGGGGTGGGGGGGGTGGAGTTTTAAAAGGACACAAAATGTCTCTGTCCTTTATTTTTTTTTGCCCTCTCTCTAGACCATTCCCTCTATTACACTGTGAAATTCATGATGTTAAATAGTTTTTCCTGGGAGAAACTTTGTGGTCGGGGCTATGTGAAGTAGGAAGGGTGTTTTATATGTTTCCAGGACATCATAAAAAATTGAGCAGACTCATCTAGGATCATTAGGGAAGTGAATGATTTGCCTCTCCTAAATGTGGAGCTACCACAACAAGCTGCAGGAGGGGACCCTCCCGGACACCTATTACTGACACAGGCCCCACGGGAGTGTGTTGCTCACCCTATTCATTTAGAAATGTATACTTTGGAATCAATAAAATTCACAGGAAGAGAAAATACATTGTTCTCAGCCTAGGATAAAAAGTCACAAGTTGTTGTAGAATTCATTCTGTGATTTAA
>NW_027438957.1:577500-602500 GCF_040939455.1 Microcebus murinus
TCCTGGGAGAAACTTTGTGGTCGGGGCTATGTGAAGTAGGAAGGGTGTTTTATATGTTTCCAGGACATCATAAAAAATTGAGCAGACTCATCTAGGATCATTAGGGA
This sequence comes from Microcebus murinus, assembly GCF_040939455.1. Classification (NCBI taxonomy): domain Eukaryota; kingdom Metazoa; phylum Chordata; class Mammalia; order Primates; family Cheirogaleidae; genus Microcebus; species Microcebus murinus. The sequence goes on from NW_027438957.1 coordinate 577,608, forward strand.
AATGAATGATTTGCCTCTCCTAAATGTTGAGCTACCACAACAAGCTGCAGGAGGGGACCCTCCCGGACACCTATTACTGACACAGGCCCCACGGGAGTGTGTTGCTCACCCTATTCATTTAGAAATGTATACTTTGGAATCAATAAAATTCACAGGAAGAGAAAATACATTGTTCTCAGCCTAGGATAAAAAGTCACAAGTTGTTGTAGAATTCATTCTGTGATTTAAATTTTTAAACGATATTCCATAAACCTAAAAAAAACCACACAAATAAACAAAAAAAACAAAGATAAAACAGAAACCGGGAAAAGAAAAAAAAAAAAAAAAAACCCTGGGCAGAGGCCTACGGTGGGGGCGGGGAGGCAGGCAGGGAGCGGGAGGAGGAGGAGGGGCCCCTCCCTGGGACAACAGGGAGGGGGTTGGGCGGAGACCCTCTGGAGGCTAGAGGCGCCTGGGGCTGGCGGGCCCAGGCAGAACCTGTCATACAATGTAGCAGATTTGAAAGCCGGCCTCCACACCTGGGGTGGGGGTGGGGTCCACTCTTAAGCTCCCAACATGGCCTGACTTTACCCATCCCCAAGTCTGATCAAAGTGGCCACTAGATGACACCTAAGTACTGGTGACAGTGTCAGCCAGACAAGAAGGGACCCTCTGACGGGGCTGACAGCGATTTTTTTTTTTCTTTCTAAAGTTTGCTTCCATTTTACACCTAGGTCTACAGGTATACCCTTAAAATGGATGCTGGTATTGAGGAAACAGGAAGTATTTTTTTCCAGTCATTTATCTGGTCCTCAATCCTCATTATTTATCATGTCCACCCGCCAAGTAATATATATAGAAAGAAAAATTAGCCAGGCATTCTGGCACATGCCTGTAGTCCCAGCTACTCAAGAGGCTGAGACAGAAGGATGACTTGAGGCCAGGAGTTTGAGGTTGCTGTGAGCTAAGCTGACACCATAGCACTCTAGCCCGGGCACCAAAAGTGAGACTCTGTCAAAAAAAAAAAAAAAAAAAAAATTAAGAACTATGGACTTAGCAGTAAAAGCAGGGATTCAGAGATAAAAATTTCACTCTCTCTCTCTCTCTGTATGTATGTGTATGTATATAAATCTGCTATAGAGAGAATAAAAGAGATAAGAAGGGAGGGAGAGATAAAAATTCCTCTCTCTCTCTCTCTATATATATATATATACATATATATATATATATACATATATATAAATCTGCTATAGACAGAATAAAAGAGATAAGCAGGGATGGAGAGATAAAATTTCACTCACTCTCTCTCTATATATATATAAATCTGCTATAGACAGAATAAAAGAAATAAAAAGGGAGGGAGAGATATAAATTCCTCTCTCTCTCTCTCTCTATATATATATATATAAATCTGCTATAGACAGAATAAAAGAAATAAGCAGGGAGGGAGAGATAAAAATTTCACTCTCTCTCTCTCTCTCTCTGTGTATATATATAAATCTGCTATAGACAGAATAAAAGAGATAAGCAGGGAGGGAGAGATAAAAATTTCACTCTCTCTCTCTCTCTCTCTGTGTGTATATATATAAATCTGCTATAGACAGAATAAAAGAGATAAGCAGGGAGGGAGAGATAAAAATTTCACTCTCTCTCTCTCTCTCTCTGTGTATATATATAAATGTGCTATAGACAGAATAAAAGAGATAAGCAGGGAGGGAGAGATAAATATTTCACTCTCTCTCTCTTTCTCTCTCTCTCTGTGTATATATATATAAATCTGCTATAGACAGAATAAAAGAGATAAGAAGGGAGGGAGAGATATAAATTCCTCTCTCTCTCTCTCTCTCTGTCTCTGTCTCTCTCTCTCTCTCTATATATATATATATATCTGCTGTAGACAGAATAAAAGAGATAAGCTCTGATGGAGAGATAAGAATTTCACTCACTCTCTCTCTCTCTCTCTATATATATATAAATCTGCTATAGACAGAATAAAAGAGATAAGAAGGGAGGGAGAGATATGAATTCCTCTGTCTCTCTGTCTCTCTGTCTCTCTCTCTCTATATATATATATAAATCTGCTATTGACAGAATAAAAGAGATAAGAAGGGAGGGAGAGATATAAATTCTCTCTCTCTCTCTATATATATATATAAATCTGCTATAGACAGAATAAAAGAGATAAGCAGGGATGGAGAGATAAAAATTTCACTCTCTCTCTCTCTCTCTCTGTGTATATATATAAATCTGCTATAGACAGAATAAAAGAGATAAGCAGGGAGGGAGAGATATAAATTCCTCTCTCACTCTCTCTCTCTCTATATATATATGTATATATATAAATCTGCTATAGACAGAATAAAAGAGATAAGAAGGGAGGGAGAGATATGAATTCCTCTGTCTCTCTGTCTCTCTGTCTCTCTGTCTCTCTCTCTCTCTCTCTATATATATATATAAATCTGCTATTGACAGAATAAAAGAGATAAGAAGGGAGGGAGAGATATAAATTCTCTCTCTCTCTCTATATATATATAAATCTGCTATAGACAGAATAAAAGAGATAAGCAGGGATGGAGAGATAAAAATTTCACTCTCTCTCTCTCTACATATATATATATATAAATCTGCTATAGACAGAATAAAAGAGATAAGAAGGGAGGGAGAGATATAAATTCTCTCTCTCTCTCTCTCTCTCTCTAAATCTGCTATAGACAGAATAAAAGAGATAAGCAGGGATGGAGAGATAAAAATTTCTCTCTCTCTCTCTCTGTGTATATATATATAAATCTGCTATAGACAAAATAAAAGAGATAAGAAGGGAGGGAGAGATAAAAATTCCTCTATGTCTCTCTCTCTCCATATATATATATATATACATAAATCTGCTATAGACAGAATTAAAGAGATAAGCAGGGAGGGAGAGATAAAATTTTTCTCAGGCCCAACACACCTGTAGTCCTAGCTCTCTGGGAGACTGAGGCAGCAGGATTGCTGGAAGTCAGGAGTTCATACCAGCCTGAGCAAGAGCAAAACCCCATCTCTACTATAAACACAAAGAAATTAATTGGCCAAGTAATATATATAGAAAGAAAAATGAGCCAGGAGGGAGAGAGAGATAATAATTTCTCTCTCTCTCTCTCTCTCTCTCTCTGTCTGCTATAGACAGAATAAAAGACATAAGCAGGGAGGGAGAGATAAAAATTTCTCTCAGGCCCAGCACACCTGTAATCCTAGCTCTCTGGGAGGCCAAGGGGGAAGGATTGCTGGAGGTCAGGAGTTCAAATCAGTGGGAGCAAGAGCAAGACCCCATCTCTACTATAAATAGAAAGAAATTAATTGGCCAAGTAATAGAGAGAGAGAGAAAAATTAGCCAGGCATGATGACACTGCCTGTAGTCCTAGCTACTTGGGAGGCTGAGGCAGGAGGATGGCTTGAGCCCAGGAGGTTGAGGTTGCCGTGAGCTAGGCTGACGCCATGGCACTCACTCTAGCCTGGGCAACAATGTGAGACTCTGTCTCAAAAAATTAAATGCATGCATGAATGAATGAATGAATGAATAAATAAAAGTCTGTTAAAAAATACATAGAGGGAGGGTTCTCCGCTTTAGCCATTATTGTGGTTAATCACTTCACTGGTCTCAGCTGGGCCAAAAACAAGGCCTGTGGGGCTGGGGACCGACCACTCTGGAGTTTTAAGAAAAGATTGAACTGCTCTTGGGGATAGAGGCCAGACTACAAATTTCCAACATCAGGGGGTGGGGGGGGTGGAGTTTTAAAAGGACACAAAATGTCTCTGTCCTTTATTTTTTTTTGCCCTCTCTCTAGACCATTCCCTCTATTACACTGTGAAATTCATGATGTTAAATAGTTTTTCCTGGGAGAAACTTTGTGGTCGGGGCTATGTGAAGTAGGAAGGGTGTTTTATATGTTTCCAGGACATCATAAAAAATTGAGCAGACTCATCTAGGATCATTAGGGAAATGAATGATTTGCCTCTCCTAAATGTTGAGCTACCACAACAAGCTGCAGGAGGGGACCCTCCCGGACACCTATTACTGACACAGGCCCCACGGGAGTGTGTTGCTCACCCTATTCATTTAGAAATGTATACTTTGGAATCAATAAAATTCACAGGAAGAGAAAATACATTGTTCTCAGCCTAGGATAAAAAGTCACAAGTTGTTGTAGAATTCATTCTGTGATTTAAATTTTTAAACGATATTCCATAAACCTAAAAAAAACCACACAAATAAACAAAAAAAACAAAGATAAAACAGAAACCGGGAAAAGAAAAAAAAAAAAAAAAACCCTGGGCAGAGGCCTACGGTGGGGGCGGGGAGGCAGGCAGGGAGCGGGAGGAGGAGGAGGGGCCCCTCCCTGGGACAACAGGGAGGGGGGGTGGGCGGAGACCCTCTGGAGGCTAGAGGCGCCTGGGGCTGGCGGGCCCAGGCAGAACCTGTCACACAATGTAGCAGATTTGAAAGCCGGCCTCCACACCTGGGGTGGGGGTGGGGTCCACTCTTAAGCTCCCAACATGGCCTGACTTTACCCATCCCCAAGTCTGATCAAAGTGGCCACTAGGTGACCCCTAAGTACCGGTGCCAGTGTCAGCCAGACAAGAGGGGACCCTCTGACGGGGCTGACAGCCATTTTTTTTTCTTTCTAAAGCTTGCTTCCATTTTAGGTCTACAGGTATACCCTTGAAATGGATGCTGGTATTGAGGAAACAGGAAGTATTTTTTTCCAGTCATTTATCTGGTCCTCAATCCTCATTAGTTATCATCTCCCTCCCCCCACACACACAGACAGGTAGGTTCATCTCTGCAGAAAAGCTGCTGGAGATTGTTTGTCCACCAAATGCTTTCTGTTGACAGTATCTAAGAGGACAAGCAGTGCCACGCATTCTGCTCTAAGATTAAAATTGCATCTATCAGTATGGTCCTATTTTACTTCTTATGTGTGTTTCATAAAAGCTGATCTTGACTACCACAACGGAGACGAGTGAGTTTCTGTTGTTTCCCTATTTTTCCTCACAAGCAGTTTGAATGGCTCCATGTGCCTCTAGACTGACTGCAAAGCACAGACTCCAGGATCTCCACCCTTTGGCTCTGTCTATCCAACCATGGCCTTCAGGGCACTCCTCTGTGGGGTATATACTCTCAGAGGTGGCACAGTATGATTGGTAGGGGGATAGGTTTTATTGGGAAAACTGAGAGTTTGAACCCCAGCGTTTTATTTGTTAGCAACACAAACTTTGTCAATTCACATTGCCCTGTTGAGGCCCAGTCACCTAAAGGGTAGGAAATGCAATGGATAGATTCATATATATCTCTCTCTGTGTCTCTCTGCCTCTGTCTCTCTCTCACTATATATATGTATATATATATATATAAATCTGCTATATAGAGAATAAAAGAGATAAGCAGGGATGGAGAGATAAAATTTCACTCTCTCTGTCTCTCTCTACATATATCTATCTATCTATATATAAATCTGCTATAGACAGAATAAAAGAGATAAGAAGGGAGGGAGAGATATAAATTCTCTCTCTCTCTCTCTATATATATATATATAAATCTGCTATAGACAGAATAAAAGAGATAAGCAGGGATGGAGAGATAAAAATTTCACTCTCTCTCTCTCTGTGTATATATATATAAATCTGCTATAGACAGAATAAAAGAGATAAGCAGGGAGGGAGAGATAAAAATTCCTCTCTCTCTCTCTCTCTCTCTCTCTCTCTCTATGTAAATCTGCTATAGACAGAATTAAAGAGATAAGAAGGGATAAATTTTTCTCAGGCCCAGCACACCTATAGTCCTAGCTCTCTGGGAGACTGAGGCAGCAGGATTGCTGGAGGTCAGGAGTTCAAACCAGCCTGAGCAAGAGCAAAACCCCATCTCTACTATAAACACAAAGAAATTAATTGGCCAAGTAATATATATAGAAAGAAAAATGAGCCAGGCGAGGCGGCACATGCCTGTAGTCCCAGCTGTTTGGGAGGCTGAGGCAGGAGGATTGCTTGAGCCCAGGAGGTTGAGGTTGCTGTGAGCTAGTTTTTGTGGATGATATGAATTTCAATTTTATGTATTTCCATTTCCTTCTGAGCCTTTAGGAGTCTCTTAGTGAGAAGTCCGGGGAGATTGTATTGACAGATAGGTGCAAAAAGCAAATTTGAATCAAATTTCAACTCTAGTTTTTAAGTTATATTTAAATTTTAAACATTCTAGGACTCTAAGAATGTATGGGCTGAAAGATAAAAATGTAGGGTGATTTTCTCCAAAGTGTTCTTTTGTCCAGGAACTGGCCCAGAGAACTGATACATGAGGTGGACCCCGGATTGAATACTGAATGACAGTTTCAGTCAAACATTTTGGAATGAAAGAGAACTTTGGTCAGAGGGAGACATTAACATGATAAAAGTAGAGTCAAGCTTGAGATCCAGTTAAGTGGACCCCTAAAGTGAGGGGAGCTAGCAAGGAAAAGAAAAGGGGTAAGGAGAAGTCACAGCAAGAGGTGGGTGGGAGGAGGCTTTGCTGGGCTGGCGACCAGGTCACACTCCAGAGGTGGCACAGTAGGATTGGTAGGGGGATAGGTTTTATTGGGAAAACGGAGAGTTTGAACCCCTGCGTTTTATTTGTTAGCAACACAAATTTTGTCAGTTCACATTCCCCTGCTGAGGCCCAGTCACCTAAAGACTAAGAAATGCAATGGATAGATTGATATCTCTCTCTCTCTCTCTCTGTGTCTCTCTGTCTCTCTCTCTATATATATATATAAATCTGCAATAAACAGAATAAAAGAGATAAGCAGGGATGGAGGGATAAAAATTTCACTCACTCTCTCTCTCTCTCTCTCTCTCTAAATCTGCTATAGACAGAATAAAAGAAATAAGAAGGGAGGGAGAGATATAAATTCCTCTCTCTCTGTATAAATCTGCTATAGACAGAATAAAAGAGATAAGCAGGGAGGGAGAGAGAAAAATTTCTCTCAGGCCCAGTACAGCTGTAATCCTAGCTCTCTGGGAGGCTGAGGCAGGAGGATTGCTCAAGGATAGGAGTTCCAAACCAGCCTGAGGAAGAACAAGACCATCTCTACTATAAATAGAAAGAAATTAATTGGCCAACTAAACACACACACACACAAACACATAATAGGCCGGGCATGGTGGTGCATGTCTGTAGTTCCAGCTACTCAGGAGGCTGAAACAGAAGGGTCACTTGAGCCCAGGAGTTTGAGGTAGCTGTGAGCTAAGCTGACGCCATAGCACTCTAGCCCTGGCACCAAAAGTGAGACTCTGTCTCAAAAAAAAGAATAATAATAATCATCATAAAAAAGGACTTACCAGATAAAGCAGGGAGGGAGAGATAATAATTTCTCTCTCTCACTCTCTCTGTCTCTCTCTCTCTCTCTCTCTATGTCTGCTATAGACAGAATAAAAGACATAAGCAGGGAGGGAGAGATAAAAATTTCTCTCAGGCCCAGCACACCTGTAATCCTAGCTCTCTGGGAGGCCAAGGGGGAAGGATTGCTGGAGGTCAGGAGTTCAAATCAGTGGGAGCAAGAGCAAGACCCCATCTCTACTATAAATAGAAAGAAATTAATTGGCCAAGTAATAGAGAGAGAGAGAAAAATTAGCCAGGCATGATGACACTGCCTGTAGTCCTAGCTACTTGGGAGGCTGAGGCAGGAGGATGGCTTGAGCCCAGGAGGTTGAGGTTGCCGTGAGCTAGGCTGACGCCATGGCACTCACTCTAGCCTGGGCAACAATGTGAGACTCTGTCTCAAAAAATTAAATGCATGCATGAATGAATGAATGAATGAATAAATAAAAGTCTGTTAAAAAATACATAGAGGGAGGGTTCTCCGCTTTAGCCATTATTGTGGTTAATCACTTCACTGGTCTCAGCTGGGCCAAAAACAAGGCCTGTGGGGCTGGGGACCGACCACTCTGGAGTTTTAAGAAAAGATTGAACTGCTCTTGGGGATAGAGGCCAGACTACAAATTTCCAACATCAGGGGGTGGGGGGGGTGGAGTTTTAAAAGGACACAAAATGTCTCTGTCCTTTATTTTTTTTTGCCCTCTCTCTAGACCATTCCCTCTATTACACTGTGAAATTCATGATGTTAAATAGTTTTTCCTGGGAGAAACTTTGTGGTCGGGGCTATGTGAAGTAGGAAGGGTGTTTTATATGTTTCCAGGACATCATAAAAAATTGAGCAGACTCATCTAGGATCATTAGGGAAATGAATGATTTGCCTCTCCTAAATGTTGAGCTACCACAACAAGCTGCAGGAGGGGACCCTCCCGGACACCTATTACTGACACAGGCCCCACGGGAGTGTGTTGCTCACCCTATTCATTTAGAAATGTATACTTTGGAATCAATAAAATTCACAGGAAGAGAAAATACATTGTTCTCAGCCTAGGATAAAAAGTCACAAGTTGTTGTAGAATTCATTCTGTGATTTAAATTTTTAAACGATATTCCATAAACCTAAAAAAAACCACACAAATAAACAAAAAAAACAAAGATAAAACAGAAACCGGGAAAAGAAAAAAAAAAAAAAAAACCCTGGGCAGAGGCCTACGGTGGGGGCGGGGAGGCAGGCAGGGAGCGGGAGGAGGAGGAGGGGCCCCTCCCTGGGACAACAGGGAGGGGGGGTGGGCGGAGACCCTCTGGAGGCTAGAGGCGCCTGGGGCTGGCGGGCCCAGGCAGAACCTGTCACACAATGTAGCAGATTTGAAAGCCGGCCTCCACACCTGGGGTGGGGGTGGGGTCCACTCTTAAGCTCCCAACATGGCCTGACTTTACCCATCCCCAAGTCTGATCAAAGTGGCCACTAGGTGACCCCTAAGTACCGGTGCCAGTGTCAGCCAGACAAGAGGGGACCCTCTGACGGGGCTGACAGCCATTTTTTTTTCTTTCTAAAGCTTGCTTCCATTTTAGGTCTACAGGTATACCCTTGAAATGGATGCTGGTATTGAGGAAACAGGAAGTATTTTTTTCCAGTCATTTATCTGGTCCTCAATCCTCATTAGTTATCATCTCCCTCCCCCCACACACACAGACAGGTAGGTTCATCTCTGCAGAAAAGCTGCTGGAGATTGTTTGTCCACCAAATGCTTTCTGTTGACAGTATCTAAGAGGACAAGCAGTGCCACGCATTCTGCTCTAAGATTAAAATTGCATCTATCAGTATGGTCCTATTTTACTTCTTATGTGTGTTTCATAAAAGCTGATCTTGACTACCACAACGGAGACGAGTGAGTTTCTGTTGTTTCCCTATTTTTCCTCACAAGCAGTTTGAATGGCTCCATGTGCCTCTAGACTGACTGCAAAGCACAGACTCCAGGATCTCCACCCTTTGGCTCTGTCTATCCAACCATGGCCTTCAGGGCACTCCTCTGTGGGGTATATACTCTCAGAGGTGGCACAGTATGATTGGTAGGGGGATAGGTTTTATTGGGAAAACTGAGAGTTTGAACCCCAGCGTTTTATTTGTTAGCAACACAAACTTTGTCAATTCACATTGCCCTGTTGAGGCCCAGTCACCTAAAGGGTAGGAAATGCAATGGATAGATTCATATATATCTCTCTCTGTGTCTCTCTGCCTCTGTCTCTCTCTCACTATATATATGTATATATATATATATAAATCTGCTATATAGAGAATAAAAGAGATAAGCAGGGATGGAGAGATAAAATTTCACTCTCTCTGTCTCTCTCTACATATATCTATCTATCTATATATAAATCTGCTATAGACAGAATAAAAGAGATAAGAAGGGAGGGAGAGATATAAATTCTCTCTCTCTCTCTATATATATATATATATAAATCTGCTATAGACAGAATAAAAGAGATAAGCAGGGATGGAGAGATAAAAATTTCACTCTCTCTCTCTCTGTGTATATATATATAAATCTGCTATAGACAGAATAAAAGAGATAAGCAGGGAGGGAGAGATAAAAATTCCTCTCTCTCTCTCTCTCTCTCTCTCTCTCTCTATGTAAATCTGCTATAGACAGAATTAAAGAGATAAGAAGGGATAAATTTTTCTCAGGCCCAGCACACCTATAGTCCTAGCTCTCTGGGAGACTGAGGCAGCAGGATTGCTGGAGGTCAGGAGTTCAAACCAGCCTGAGCAAGAGCAAAACCCCATCTCTACTATAAACACAAAGAAATTAATTGGCCAAGTAATATATATAGAAAGAAAAATGAGCCAGGCGAGGCGGCACATGCCTGTAGTCCCAGCTGTTTGGGAGGCTGAGGCAGGAGGATTGCTTGAGCCCAGGAGGTTGAGGTTGCTGTGAGCTAGTTTTTGTGGATGATATGAATTTCAATTTTATGTATTTCCATTTCCTTCTGAGCCTTTAGGAGTCTCTTAGTGAGAAGTCCGGGGAGATTGTATTGACAGATAGGTGCAAAAAGCAAATTTGAATCAAATTTCAACTCTAGTTTTTAAGTTATATTTAAATTTTAAACATTCTAGGACTCTAAGAATGTATGGGCTGAAAGATAAAAATGTAGGGTGATTTTCTCCAAAGTGTTCTTTTGTCCAGGAACTGGCCCAGAGAACTGATACATGAGGTGGACCCCGGATTGAATACTGAATGACAGTTTCAGTCAAACATTTTGGAATGAAAGAGAACTTTGGTCAGAGGGAGACATTAACATGATAAAAGTAGAGTCAAGCTTGAGATCCAGTTAAGTGGACCCCTAAAGTGAGGGGAGCTAGCAAGGAAAAGAAAAGGGGTAAGGAGAAGTCACAGCAAGAGGTGGGTGGGAGGAGGCTTTGCTGGGCTGGCGACCAGGTCACACTCCAGAGGTGGCACAGTAGGATTGGTAGGGGGATAGGTTTTATTGGGAAAACGGAGAGTTTGAACCCCTGCGTTTTATTTGTTAGCAACACAAATTTTGTCAGTTCACATTCCCCTGCTGAGGCCCAGTCACCTAAAGACTAAGAAATGCAATGGATAGATTGATATCTCTCTCTCTCTCTCTCTGTGTCTCTCTGTCTCTCTCTCTATATATATATATAAATCTGCAATAAACAGAATAAAAGAGATAAGCAGGGATGGAGGGATAAAAATTTCACTCACTCTCTCTCTCTCTCTCTCTCTCTAAATCTGCTATAGACAGAATAAAAGAAATAAGAAGGGAGGGAGAGATATAAATTCCTCTCTCTCTGTATAAATCTGCTATAGACAGAATAAAAGAGATAAGCAGGGAGGGAGAGAGAAAAATTTCTCTCAGGCCCAGTACAGCTGTAATCCTAGCTCTCTGGGAGGCTGAGGCAGGAGGATTGCTCAAGGATAGGAGTTCCAAACCAGCCTGAGGAAGAACAAGACCATCTCTACTATAAATAGAAAGAAATTAATTGGCCAACTAAACACACACACACACAAACACATAATAGGCCGGGCATGGTGGTGCATGTCTGTAGTTCCAGCTACTCAGGAGGCTGAAACAGAAGGGTCACTTGAGCCCAGGAGTTTGAGGTAGCTGTGAGCTAAGCTGACGCCATAGCACTCTAGCCCTGGCACCAAAAGTGAGACTCTGTCTCAAAAAAAAGAATAATAATAATCATCATAAAAAAGGACTTACCAGATAAAGCAGGGAGGGAGAGATAATAATTTCTCTCTCTCACTCTCTCTGTCTCTCTCTCTCTCTCTCTCTATGTCTGCTATAGACAGAATAAAAGACATAAGCAGGGAGGGAGAGATAAAAATTTCTCTCAGGCCCAGCACACCTGTAATCCTAGCTCTCTGGGAGGCCAAGGGGGAAGGATTGCTGGAGGTCAGGAGTTCAAATCAGTGGGAGCAAGAGCAAGACCCCATCTCTACTATAAATAGAAAGAAATTAATTGGCCAAGTAATAGAGAGAGAGAGAAAAATTAGCCAGGCATGATGACACTGCCTGTAGTCCTAGCTACTTGGGAGGCTGAGGCAGGAGGATGGCTTGAGCCCAGGAGGTTGAGGTTGCCGTGAGCTAGGCTGACGCCATGGCACTCACTCTAGCCTGGGCAACAAAGTGAGACTCTGTCTCAAAAAATTAAATGCATGCATGCATGCATGAATGAATGAATCAATAAAAGTATGTTAAAAAATACATAGAGGGAGGGTTCTCCGCTTTAGCCATTATTGTGGTTAATCATTTCACTGGCCTCAGCTGGGCCAAAAACAAGGCCTGTGGGGCTGGGGACCGCTCTGGAGTTTTAAGAAAAGATTGAACTGCTCTTGGAGATAGAGGCCAGACTACAAATTTCCAACATCAGGGGGTGGGGGGGTGGAGTTTTAAAAGGACACAAAATGTCTCTGTCCTTTATTTTTTTTGCCCTCTCTCTAGACCATTCCCTCTATTACACTGTGAAATTCATGATGTTAAATAGTTTTTCCTGGGAGAAACTTTGTGGTCGGCTACGTGAAGTAGGAAGGGTGTTTTATATGTTTCCAGGACATCATAAAAAATTGAGCAGACTCATCTAGGATCATTAGGGAAGTGAATGATTTGCCTCTCCTAAATGTTGAGCTACCACGACAAGCTGCAGGAGGGGACCCTCCCGGACACCTATCCACTGACACAGGCCCCACGGGAGTGTGTTGCTCACCCTATTCATTTAGAAATGTATACTTTGGAATCCATAAAATAAAATTCACAGGAAGAGAAAAGACATTGTTCTCAGCCTAGGATAAAAAGTCACAAGTTGTTGTAGAATTGATTCTGTGATTTAAATTTTTAAACGATATTCCATAAACCTAAAAAAAAAACACAAAAAAACAAAGATTAAACAGAAACCGGGAAAAGAAAAAAAAAAAAAAAACCCTGGGCAGAGGCCTACGGTGGGGGCGGGGAGGCAGGCAGGGAGCGGGAGGAGGAGGAGGGGCCCCTCCCTGGGACAACAGGGAGGGGGTTGGGCGGAGACCCTCTGGAGGCTAGAGGCGCCTGGGGCTGGCGGGCCCAGGCAGAACCTGTCATACAATGTAGCAGATTTGAAAGCCGGCCTCCACACCTGGGGTGGGGGTGGGGTCCACTCTTAAGCTCCCAACATGGCCTGACTTTACCCATCCCCAAGTCTGATCAAAGTGGCCACTAGGTGACCCCTAAGTACCGGTGCCAGTGTCAGCCAGACAAGAGGGGACCCTCTGATGGGGCTGACAGCGATTTTTTTTTTTCTTTCTAAAGCTTGCCTCCATTTTCCACCTAGGTCTACAGGTATACCCTTAAAATGGATGCTGGTATTGAGGAAACAGGAAGTATTTTTTTCCAGTCATTTATCTGGTCCTCAATCCTCATTATTTATCATGTCCACCCGCCAAGTAATATATATAGAAAGAAAAATTAGCCAGGCATGCTGGCACATGCCTGTAGTCCCAGCTACTCAAGAGGCTGAGACAGAAGGATGACTTGAGGCCAGGAGTTTGAGGTTGCTGTGAGCTAAGCTGACACCATAGCACTCTAGCCCGGGCACCAAAAGTGAGACTCTGTCAAAAAAAAAAAAAAAAAAAATTAAGAACTATGGACTTAGCAGTAAAAGCAGGGATTCAGAGATAAAAATTTCACTCTCTCTCTCTCTCTGTATGTATGTGTGTATATATAAATCTGCTATAGAGAGAATAAAAGAGATAAGAAGGGAGGGAGAGATAAAAATTCCTCTCTCTCTCTCTCTCTATATATATACATATATATATATATATAAAAATCTGCTATAGACAGAATAAAAGAGATAAGCAGGGATGGAGAGATAAAATTTCACTCACTCTCTCTCTCTCTCTCTCTATGTATATATATATGGAGAGAGAGAGATCTGCTATAGACAGAATAAAAGAGATAAGCAGGGATGGAGAGATAAAAATTTCACTCACTCTCTCTCTCTCTCTCTATATATATATATATAAATCTGCTATAGACAGAATAAAAGAAATAAAAAGGGAGGGAGAGATATAAATTCCTCTCTCTCTCTCTCTCTATTTATATATATATAAATCTGCTATAGACAGAATAAAAGAGATAAGCAGGGAGGGAGAGATAAATATTTCACTCTCTCTCTCTTTCTCTCTCTCTCTGTGTATATATATATAAATCTGCTATAGACAGAATTAAAGAGATAAGCAGGGAGGGAGAGATAAAAATTTTTCTCAGGCCCAGCACACCTGTAGTCCTAGCTCTCTGGGAGACTGAGGCAGCAGGATTGCAGGAAGTCAGGAGTTCAAACCAGCCTGAGCAAGAGCAAAACCCCATCTCTACTATAAACACAAAGAAATTAATTGGCCAAGTAATATATATAGAAAGAAAAATGAGCCAGGCGTGGCGGCATATCCCTGTAGTCCCAGCTGTTTGGGAGGCTGAGGCAGGAGGATTGCTTGAGCCTAGGAGGTTGAGGTTGCTGTGAGCTAGTCTGAAGCCATAGCACCCTAGCCCGGGCCCTAAAAGTGAGACTCTGTCTCAAAAAAAAAAGAAAAAATTAATAATAATAAAAAAGGTCTTACTTTCCAGAAAAAGCAGGGAGGGAGAGATAATTTCTCTCTCTCTCTCTGTTTCTCTCTCTCTCTCTCTCTCTCTGTATATATTTTCTGTGATTTTCTCCAAAGTGTTCTTTTCTTCAGGAACTGGCCCAGAGAACTGATAAATGAGGTGGACCCCGGATTGAATACTGAATGACACTTTCAGTAAAACATTTTGGAATGCAAGAGAACTTTGGTCAGAGGGAGACATTAACATGATAAAAGTGGAGTCAAGCTTGAGATCCAGTTAAGTGGACCCCTAAAGTGAGGGGAGCTAGCAAGGAAAAGACAAGGGGTAAGGAGAAGTCACAGCAAGGAGGTGGGTGGGAGGAGGCTTTGCTGGGCTGGCGACCCCATCACACTGCTGCTATAGACAGAATGTCTGCTATAGACAGAATAAAAGAGAAAAGAGATAAGCAGGGAGGGAGACATAAAAATTTCTCTCAGGCCCAGCACAGCTGCAATCCTAGCTCTGGGAGGCCAAGGTGGGAGGATTGCTGGAGGTCAGGAATTCAAACCAGCCTGAGCAAGAGGAAGACCCCATCTCTACTATAAATAGAAAGAAATTAATTGGCCAAGTAATATATATAGGAAGAAAAATTAGCCAGGCATGCTGGCACATGCCTGTAGTCCCAACTACTCAAGAGGCTGAGACAGAAGGATCACTTGAACCCAGGATTTTGAGGTTGCTGTGAGCTAAGCTGAAGCCATAGCACCCTAGCCCAGGCCCTAAGAGTGAGACTCTGTCTCAAAAAAAAAGAAAAAATTAATAATAATAAAAAAGGTCTGTCTTACCAGAAAAAGGAGGGAGGGAGAGATAAAAATTTCTCTCTCTCTCTCTCTCTGTATATATATATATATATAATGTACATATATATATATATATATATATGCATGCATGAATGAATGAATGAATGAATAAATAAATAAATAAATAAAAGTATGTTAAAAAATACATAGAGTGAGGGTTCTCCGCTTTAACCATTATTGTGGTTAATCATTTCACTGGTCTCAGCTGGGCCAAAAACAAGGCCTGTGGGTCTGGGGACTGCTCAGAAGTTTTAAGAAAGGAATTAACTCCTCTTGGGGATAGAGGCCAGACTACAAGTTTCCAACATCAGGGGGTGGGGGGGAAGTTTTAAAAGGACACAAAATGTTTCTTTCCTTTATTTTTTTTTCCCTCTGTCTAGACCATTCCCTCTATTACACTGTGAAATTCATGATGTTGAATATTTTTTCCTGGGAGAAACTTTGTGGTCGGCTACGTGAAGTAGGAAGGGTGTTTTATATGTTTCCAGGACATCATAAAAAATTGAGCAGACTCATCTAGGATCATTAGGGAAGTGAATGATTTGCCTCTCCTAAATGTTGAGCTACCACAACAAGCTGCAGGAGGGGACCCTCCCGGACACCTATCCACTGACACAGGCCCCACGGGAGTGTGTTGCTCACCCTATTCATTTAGAAATGTATACTTTGGAATCAATAAAATAAAATTCACAGGAAGAGAAAATACATTGTTCTCAGCCTAGGATAAAAAGTCACAAGTTGTTGTAGAATTCATTCTGTGATTTAAATTTTTAAACGATATTCCATAAACCTAAAGAAAAACACAAAAAAACAAAGATTAAACAGAAACCGGGAAAAGAAAAAAAAAAAAAAAAAAAACCCTGGGCAGAGGCCTACGGTGGGGGCGGGGAGGCAGGCAGGGAGCGGGAGGAGGAGGAGGGGCCCCTCCCTGGGACAACAGGGAGGGGGTTGGGCGGAGACCCTCTGGAGGCTAGAGGCGCCTGGGGCTGGCGGGCCCAGGCAGAACCTGTCATACAATGTAGCAGATTTGAAAGCCGGCCTCCACACCTGGGGTGGGGGTGGGGTCCACTCTTAAGCTCCCAACATGGCCTGACTTTACCCATCCCCAAGTCTGATCAAAGTGGCCACTAGGTGACCCCTAAGTACCGGTGCCAGTGTCAGCCAGACAAGAGGGGACCCTCTGATGGGGCTGACAGCGATTTTTTTTTTTCTTTCTAAAGCTTGCCTCCATTTTCCACCTAGGTCTACAGGTATACCCTTAAAATGGATGCTGGTATTGAGGAAACAGGAAGTATTTTTTTCCAGTCATTTATCTGGTCCTCAATCCTCATTATTTATCATGTCCACCCGCCAAGTAATATATATAGAAAGAAAAATTAGCCAGGCATGCTGGCACATGCCTGTAGTCCCAGCTACTCAAGAGGCTGAGACAGAAGGATGACTTGAGGCCAGGAGTTTGAGGTTGCTGTGAGCTAAGCTGACACCATAGCACTCTAGCCCGGGCACCAAAAGTGAGACTCTGTCAAAAAAAAAAAAAAAAAATTAAGAACTATGGACTTAGCAGTAAAAGCAGGGATTCAGAGATAAAAATTTCACTCTCTCTCTCTCTCTGTATGTATGTGTGTATATATAAATCTGCTATAGAGAGAATAAAAGAGATAAGAAGGGAGGGAGAGATAAAAATTCCTCTCTCTCTCTCTCTCTATATATATATACATATATATATATATATATATATATAAAAATCTGCTATAGACAGAATAAAAGAGATAAGCAGGGATGGAGAGATAAAATTTCACTCACTCTCTCTCTCTCTCTCTCTCTATGTATATATATATGGAGAGAGAGAGATCTGCTATAGACAGAATAAAAGAGATAAGCAGGGATGGAGAGATAAAAATTTCACTCACTCTCTCTCTCTCTCTCTATATATATATATATAAATCTGCTATAGACAGAATAAAAGAAATAAAAAGGGAGGGAGAGATATAAATTCCTCTCTCTCTCTCTCTCTATATATATATATATAAATCTGCTATAGACAGAATAAAAGAGATAAGCAGGGAGGGAGAGATAAAAATTTCACTCTCTCTCTCTCTCTCTCTCTGTGTATATATATAAATCTGCTATAGACAGAATAAAAGAGATAAGAAGGGAGGTAGAGATAAAAATTTCACTCTCTCTCTCTCTCCATATATATATATATATATAAATCTGCTATAGACAGAATAAAAGAGATAAGCAGGGAGGGAGAGATAAATATTTCACTCTCTCTCTCTTTCTCTCTCTCTCTGTGTATATATATATAAATCTGCTATAGACAGAATAAAAGAGATAAGAAGGGAGGGAGAGATATAAATTCCTCTCTCTCTCTCTCTCTCTCTCTCTCTGTCTATATATATATATATATATATCTGCTATAGACAGAATAAAAGAGATAAGCTGGGATGGAGAGATAAGAATTTCACTCTCTCTCTCTCTCTCTATATATATATATATAAATCTGCTATAGACAGAATAAAAGAGATAAGAAGGGAGGGAGAGATATGAATTCCTCTGTCTCTCTGTCTCTCTGTCTCTCTCTATATATATATATATATATAAATCTGCTATTGACAGAATAAAAGAGATAAGCTGGGATGGAGAGATAAAAATTCTCTCTCTCTCTCTCTCTCTATATATATATATATAAATCTGCTATTGACAGAATAAAAGAGATAAGCAGGGATGGAGAGATAAAAATTTCACTCTGTCTCTCTCTGTATATATATAAATCTGCTATAGACAGAATAAAAGAGATAAGAAGGGAGGGAGAGATAAAAATTTCACTCTCTCTCTCTCTCTCCATGTATATATATATATATAAATCTGCTA
Source organism: Microcebus murinus (assembly GCF_040939455.1). Classification (NCBI taxonomy): domain Eukaryota; kingdom Metazoa; phylum Chordata; class Mammalia; order Primates; family Cheirogaleidae; genus Microcebus; species Microcebus murinus. The sequence continues at coordinate 595,779 of NW_027438957.1, forward strand.
TAGACAGAATAAAAGAGATAAGCAGGGAGGGAGAGATAAATATTTCACTCTCTCTCTCTTTCTCTCTCTCTCTGTGTATATATATATAAATCTGCTATAGACAGAATTAAAGAGATAAGCAGGGAGGGAGAGATAAAAATTTTTCTCAGGCCCAGCACACCTGTAGTCCTAGCTCTCTGGGAGACTGAGGCAGCAGGATTGCAGGAAGTCAGGAGTTCAAACCAGCCTGAGCAAGAGCAAAACCCCATGTCTACTATAAACACAAAGAAATTAATTGGCCAAGTAATATATATAGAAAGAAAAATGAGCCAGGCGTGGCGGCATATCCCTGTAGTCCCAGCTGTTTGGGAGGCTGAGGCAGGAGGATTGCTTGAGCCTAGGAGGTTGAGGTTGCTGTGAGCTAGTCTGAAGCCATAGCACCCTAGCCCGGGCCCTAAAAGTGAGACTCTGTCTCAAAAAAAAAGAAAAAATTAATAATAATAAAAAAGGTCTTACTTTCCAGAAAAAGCAGGGAGGGAGAGATAATTTCTCTCTCTCTCTCTGTTTCTCTCTCTCTCTCTGTATATATTTTCTGTGATATTCTCCAAAGTGTTCTTTTCTTCAGGAACTGGCCCAGAGAACTGATAAATGAGGTGGACCCCGGATTGAATACTGAATGACACTTTCAGTAAAACATTTTGGAATGCAAGAGAACTTTGGTCAGAGGGAGACATTAACATGATAAAAGTGGAGTCAAGCTTGAGATCCAGTTAAGTGGACCCCTAAAGTGAGGCAAGCTAGCAAGGAAAAGACAAGGGGTAAGGAGAAGTCACAGCAAGGAGGTGGGTGGGAGGAGGCTTTGCTGGGCTGGCGACCCCATCACACTGCTGCTATAGACAGAATGTCTGCTATAGACAGAATAAAAGAGAAAAGAGATAAGCAGGGAGGGAGACATAAAAATTTCTCTCAGGCCCAGCACAGCTGCAATCCTAGCTCTGGGAGGCCAAGGTGGGAGGATTGCTGGAGGTCAGGAATTCAAACCAGCCTGAGCAAGAGGAAGACCCCATCTCTACTATAAATAGAAAGAAATTAATTGGCCAGGTAATATATATAGGAAGAAAAATTAGCCAGGCATGCTGGCACATGCCTGTAGTCCCAACTACTCAAGAGGCTGAGACAGAAGGATCACTTGAACCCAGGATTTTGAGGTTGCTGTGAGCTAAGCTGAAGCCATAGCACCCTAGCCCAGGCCCTAAGAGTGAGACTCTGTCTCAAAAAAAAAGAAAAAATTAATAATAATAAAAAAGGTCTGTCTTACCAGAAAAAGGAGGGAGAGATAAAAATTTCTCTCTCTCTCTCTCTCTCTCTGTATATATATATATATAATGTATATATATATATATGCATGCATGAATGAATGAATGAATGAATGAATAAATAAATAAATAAAAGTATGTTAAAAAATACATAGAGTGAGGGTTCTCCGCTTTAACCATTATTGTGGTTAATCATTTCACTGGTCTCAGCTGGGCCAAAAACAAGGCCTGTGGGTCTGGGGACTGCTCAGAAGTTTTAAGAAAGGAATTAACTCCTCTTGGGGATAGAGGCCAGACTACAGGTTTCCAACATCAGGGGGTGGGGGGGAAGTTTTAAAAGGACACAAAATGTTTCTTTCCTTTATTTTTTTTTCCCTCTGTCTAGACCATTCCCTCTATTACACTGTGAAATTCATGATGTTGAATATTTTTTCCTGGGAGAAACTTTGTGGTCGGCTACGTGAAGTAGGAAGGGTGTTTTATATGTTTCCAGGACATCATAAAAAATTGAGCAGACTCATCTAGGATCATTAGGGAAGTGAATGATTTGCCTCTCCTAAATGTTGAGCTACCACAACAAGCTGCAGGAGGGGACCCTCCCGGACACCTATCCACTGACACAGGCCCCACGGGAGTGTGTTGCTCACCCTATTCATTTAGAAATGTATACTTTGGAATCAATAAAATAAAATTCACAGGAAGAGAAAATACATTGTTCTCAGCCTAGGATAAAAAGTCACAAGTTGTTGTAGAATTCATTCTGTGATTTAAATTTTTAAACGATATTCCATAAACCTAAAAAAAAACCACACAAATAAACAAAATAACAAAGATTAAACAGAAACCGGGAAAAGAAAAAAAAAAAAAAAACCCTGGGCAGAGGCCTACGGTGGGGGCGGGGAGGCAGGCAGGGAGCGGGAGGAGGAGGGGCCCCTCCCTGGGACAACAGGGAGGGGGTTGGGCGGAGACCCTCTGGAGGCTAGAGGCGCCTGGGGCTGGCGGGCCCAGGCAGAACCTGTCATACAGTGTAGCAGATTTGAAAGCCGGCCTCCACACCTGGGGTGGGGGTGGGGTCCACTCTTAAGCTCCCAACATGGCCTGACTTTACCCATCCCCAAGTCTGATCAAAGTGGCCACTAGATGACACCTAAGTACTGGTGCCAGTGTCAGCCAGACAAGAGGGGACCCTCTGACGGGGCTGACAGCGAATTTTTTTTTTTCTTTCTAAAGCTTGCTTCCATTTTACACCTAGGTCTACAGGTATACCCTTGAAATGGATGCTGGTATTGAGGAAACAGGAAGTATTTTTTTCCAGTCATTTATCTGGTCCTCAATCCTCATTATTTATCATGTCCACCCGCCAAGTAATATATATAGAAAGAAAAATTAGCCAGGCATTCTGGCACATGCCTGTAGTCCCAGCTACTCAAGAGGCTGAGACAGAAGGATGACTTGAGGCCAGGAGTTTGAGGTTGCTGTGAGCTAAGCTGACACCATAGCACTCTAGCCCGGGCACCAAAAGTGAGACTCTGTCAAAAAAAAAAAAAAAAAAATTAAGAACTATGGACTTAGCAGTAAAAGCAGGGATTCAGAGATAAAAATTTCACTCTCTCTCTCTCTCTGTATGTATGTGTATATATATAAATCTGCTATAGAGAGAATAAAAGAGATAAGAAGGGAGGGAGAGATAAAAATTCCTCTCTCTCTCTCTCTCTATATATATATATACACACACATATATATATATATATAAATCTGCTATAGACAGAATAAAAGAGATAAGCAGGGATGGAGAGATAAAATTTCACTCACTCTCTCTCTCTCTCTATGTATATATATATGGAGAGAGAGATCTGCTATAGACAGAATAAAAGAGATAAGCAGGGATGGAGAGATAAAAATTTCACTCACTCTCTCTCTCTCTCTCTATATATATATAAATCTGCTATAGACAGAATAAAAGAAATAAAAAGGGAGGGAGAGATATAAATTCCTGTCTCTCTCTCTCTCTATATATATATATAAATCTGCTATAGACAGAATAAAAGAGATAAGCAGGGAGGGAGAGATAAAAATTTCACTCTCTCTCTCTCTCTCTGTGTATATATATAAATCTGCTATAGACAGAATAAAAGAGATAAGCAGGGAGGGAGAGATAAAAATTTCACTCTCTCTCTCTCTCTCTCTGTGTATATATATAAATCTGCTATAGACAGAATAAAAGAGATAAGCAGGGAGGGAGAGATAAATATTTCACTCTCTCTCTCTTTCTCTCTCTCTCTGTGTATATATATATAAATCTGCTATAGACAGAATAAAAGAGATAAGAAGGGAGGGAGAGATATAAATTCCTCTCTCTCTCTCTCTCTCTGTCTCTCTCTCTCTCTCTCTATATATATATATATCTGCTATAGACAGAATAAAAGAGATAAGCTGGGATGGAGAGATAAGAATTTCACTCACTCTCTCTCTCTCTCTCTCTCTATATATATATATATATATAAATCTGCTATAGACAGAATAAAAGAGATAAGAAGGGAGGGAGACATATGAATTCCTCTGTCTCTCTGTCTCTCTGTCTCTCTCTCTCTATATATATATATAAATCTGCTATTGACAGAATAAAAGAGATAAGAAGGGAGGGAGAGATATAAATTCTCTCTCTCTCTCTATATATATATAAATCTGCTATAGACAGAATAAAAGAGATAAGCAGGGATGGAGAGATAAAAATTTCACTCTCTCTCTCTCTCTCTGTGTATATATATAAATCTGCTATAGACAGAATAAAAGAGATAAGCAGGGAGGGAGAGATAAAAATTCCTCTCTCACTCTCTCTATATATATGTATACATATAAATCTGCTATAGACAGAATAAAAGAGATAAGAAGGGAGGGAGAGATATGAATTCCTCTGTCTCTCTGTCTCTCTCTCTCTCTCTATATATATATATATAAATCTGCTATTGACAGAATAAAAGAGATAAGAAGGGAGGGAGAGATATAAATTCTCTCTCTATATATATATATATAAATCTGCTATAGACAGAATAAAAGAGATAAGCAGGGATGGAGAGTTAAAAATTTCACTCTCTCTCTCTCTCTCTCTGTATATATATAAATCTGCTATAGACAGAATAAAAGAGATAAGAAGGGAGAGATAAAAATTTCACTCTCTCTCTCTCCATATATATATATATATAAATCTGCTATAGACAGAATAAAAGAGATAAGCAGGGAGGGAGAGATAAAAATTTCTCTCACTCTCTCTATTTCTCTCTCTCTCTATATATATATGTCTGCTATAGACAGAATAAAAGAGACAAGAAGGGAGGGAGAGATAAAAATTTCTCTCTCTGTCTCTATCTCTCTCTCTCTCTATATATATATATATATAAAACTGTTATAGACAGAATAAAAGAGATAAGCAGGGAGGGAGAGATAATAATTTCTCTCACTCTCTCTCTCTATATATATGTCTGCTATAGACAGAATAAAAGAGACAAGAATGGAGGGAGAGATAAAAATTTCTCTCTCTGTTTCTCTCTGTCTCTCTCTCTCTCTCTGTCTCTCTCTCTCTCTATATATATATATAAATCTGCTATAGACAGAATAAAAGAGATAAGCTCAGAGGGAGAGATAAAAATTTCTATAAATCTCTCTCTCTCTGTCTCTGTCTCTCTTTCTCTCTCTCTCTCTATATATATAGGTCTGCTATAGATAGAATAAAAGAGATAAGCAGAGAGGGAGACATAAAAATTTCTCTCAGGCACAGCACACCTGCAATCCTAGCTCTCTGGGAGGCCAAGGTGGGAAGATTGCTAGAGGTCAGGGATTAATACCAGCCTGAGCAAGAGGAAGACCCCATCTCTACTATAAATAGAAAGAAATTAATTGGCCAAGTAATATATATAGAAAGAAAAATTAGCCGGGCATGCTGGCACATGCCTGTAGTCCCAGCTACTCAGGAGGCTGAGGCAGCAGGATCGCTTGAGCCCAGGAGTTTGAGGTTGCTGTGAGCTAGGCTGAAGCCATGGCACTCACTCTAGCCTGGGCAACAAACTGAGACTCTGTCTCAAAAAAAGTAAAAAAAAAAATTAAAAAAAAAAAAAGAAAGAAAGAAAGAAATTAATTGGCCAACTAAACACACACACACACACACATAATAAGCCGGGCATGGTGGTGCATGTCTGTACTCCCAGCTACTCGGGAGGCTGAGACAGAAGGATCACTTGAGCCCAGGAGTTGGAGGTTGCTGTGAGCTAAGCTGAAGCCATAGCACCCTAGTCCGGGCCCTAAAAGTGAGACTCTGTCTCAAAAAAAAAAAAAAGAAAAAATTAATAATAATAAAAAAGGTCTTACTTACCAGAAAAAGCAGGGAGGGACAGATTATAATCTCTCTCTCTCTCTCTCTCTCTCTCTCTCTCTCTCTCTCTCTCTCTCTCTCTCTCTCTCAATGTATATATTTTCTGTGATTTTCTCCAAAGTGTTCCTTTGTCCAGGAACTGGCCCAGAGAACTGATCAATGAGGTGGACCCCGGATTGAATACTGAATGACAGTTTCAGTAAAACATTTTGGAATGCAAGAGAACTTTGGTCAGAGGGAGACATTAACATGATAAAAGTAGAGTCAAGCTTGAGATCCAGTTAAGTGGACCCCTAAAGTGAGGGGAGCTAGCAAGGAAAAGACAAGGGGTAAGGAGAAGTCACAGCAAGGAGGTTGGAGGAGGCTTTGTGGGGCTGGCGACCAGGTCACACTCCAGAGGTGGCACAGTATGATTGGTAGGGGGATAGGTTTTATTGGGAAAACGGAGAGTTTGAACCCCAGCGTTTTATTTGTTAGCAACACAAATTTTCTCAATTCACATTCCCCTGCTGAGGCCCAGTCACCTAAAGACTAGGAAATGCAATGGATAGATTGATATCTCTCTCTCTCTCTGTGTCTCTCTGTGTCTCTCTCTCTATATATATAAATCTGCTATAGACAGAATAAAAGAGATAAGCAGGGATGGAGAGATAAAAATTTCACTCACTCTCTCTCTCTCTCTCTCTCTCTAAATCTGCTATAGACAGAATAAAAGAAATAAGAAGGGAGGGAGAGATATAAATTCCTCTCTCTCTGTATAAATCTGCTATAGACAGAATAAAAGAGATAAGCAGGGAGGGAGAGATAAAAATTTCTCTCAGGCCCAGTACAGCTGTAATCCTAGCTATCTGCGAGGCTGAGGCAGGCGGATTGCTCAAGGATAGGAGTTCAAAACCAGCCTGAGGAAGAGCAAGACCATCTCTACTATAAATAGAAAGAAATTAATAGGCCAACTAAACACACACACACAAACACATAATAAGCCGGGCAGGGTGGTGCATGTCTGTAGTTCCAGCTACTCAGGAGGCTGAAACAGAAGGATCACTTGAGCCCAGGAGTTT
>NW_027438957.1:607500-657500 GCF_040939455.1 Microcebus murinus
CTCCGCTTTAACCATTATTGTGGTTAATCATTTCACTGGTCTCAGCTGGGCCAAAAACAAGGCCTGTGGGTCTGGGGACTGCTCAGAAGTTTTAAGAAAGGAATTAACTCCTCTTGGGGATAGAGGCCAGACTACAAGTTTCCAACATCAGGGGGTGGGGGGGAAGTTTTAAAAGGACACAAATGTTTCTTTCCTTTATTTTTTTTTCCCTATGTCTAGACCATTCCCTCTATTACACTGTGAAATTCATGATGTTGAATATTTTTTCCTGGGAGAAACTTTGTGGTCGGCTACGTGAAGTAGGAAGGGTGTTTTATATGTTTCCAGGACATCATAAAAAATTGAGCAGACTCATCTAGGATCATTAGGGAAGTGAATGATTTGCCTCTCCTAAATGTTGAGCTACCACAACAAGCTGCAGGAGGGGACCCTCCCGGACACCTATCCACTGACACAGGCCCCACGGGAGTGTGTTGCTCACCCTATTCATTTAGAAATGTATACTTTGGAATCAATAAAATAAAATTCACAGGAAGAGAAAATACATTGTTCTCAGCCTAGGATAAAAAGTCACAAGTTGTTGTAGAATTCATTCTGTGATTTAAATTTTTAAACGATATTCCATAAACCTAAAAAATAAACACACAAATAAACAAAAAAAAAACAAAGATTAAACAGAAACCGGGAAAAGAAAAAAAAAAAAAAAACCCTGGGCAGAGGCCTACGGTGGGGGCGGGGAGGCAGGCAGGGAGCGGGAGGAGGAGGGGCCCCTCCCTGGGACAACAGGGAGGGGGGTGGGCGGAGACCCTCTGGAGGCTAGAGGCGCCTGGGGCTGGCGGGCCCAGGCAGAACCTGTCATACAATGTAGCAGATTTGAAAGCCGGCCTCCACACCTGGGGTGGGGGTGGGGTCCACTCTTAAGCTCCCAACATGGCCTGACTTTACCCATCCCCAAGTCTGATCAAAGTGGCCACTAGGTGACCCCTAAGTACCGGTGCCAGTGTCAGCCAGACAAGAGGGGACCCTCTGATGGGGCTGACAGCGATTTTTTTTTTTCTTTCTAAAGCTTGCCTCCATTTTCCACCTAGGTCTACAGGTATACCCTTAAAATGGATGCTGGTATTGAGGAAACAGGAAGTATTTTTTTCCAGTCATTTATCTGGTCCTCAATCCTCATTATTTATCATGTCCACCCGCCAAGTAATATATATAGAAAGAAAAATTAGCCAGGCATGCTGGCACATGCCTGTAGTCCCAGCTACTCAAGAGGCTGAGACAGAAGGATGACTTGAGGCCAGGAGTTTGAGGTTGCTGTGAGCTAAGCTGACACCATAGCACTCTAGCCCGGGCACCAAAAGTGAGACTCTGTCAAAAAAAAAAAAAAAAAAATTAAGAACTATGGACTTAGCAGTAAAAGCAGGGATTCAGAGATAAAAATTTCACTCTCTCTCTCTCTCTGTATGTATGTGTGTATATATAAATCTGCTATAGAGAGAATAAAAGAGATAAGAAGGGAGGGAGAGATAAAAATTCCTCTCTCTCTCTATATATATATATATACATATATATATATATATATATAAAAATCTGCTATAGACAGAATAAAAGAGATAAGCAGGGATGGAGAGATAAAATTTCACTCACTCTCTCTCTCTCTCTCTCTCTATGTATATATATATGGAGAGAGAGAGATCTGCTATAGACAGAATAAAAGAGATAAGCAGGGATGGAGAGATAAAAATTTCACTCACTCTCTCTCTCTCTCTCTATATATATATATATAAATCTGCTATAGACAGAATAAAAGAAATAAAAGGGAGGGAGAGATACAAATTCCTCTCTCTCTCTCTCTCTCTCTCTCTCTATATATATATATATAAATCTGCTATAGACAGAATAAAAGAGATAAGCAGGGAGGGAGAGATAAAAATTTCACTCTCTCTCTCTCTCTCTCTCTGTGTATATATATAAATCTGCTATAGACAGAATAAAAGAGATAAGAAGGGAGGGAGAGATAAAAATTTCACTCTCTATCTCTCTCCATATATATATATATATATAAATCTGCTATAGACAGAATAAAAGAGATAAGCAGGGAGGGAGAGATAAATATTTCACTCTCTCTCTCTTTCTCTCTCTCTCTGTGTATATATATATAAATCTGCTATAGACAGAATAAAAGAGATAAGAAGGGAGGGAGAGATATAAATTCCTCTCTCTCTCTCTCTCTCTCTCTCTCTCTGTCTATATATATATATATATATATATCTGCTATAGACAGAATAAAAGAGATAAGCTGGGATGGAGAGATAAGAATTTCACTCACTCTCTTTCTCTCTCTCTCTATATATATATATAAAAATCTGCTATAGACAGAATAAAAGAGATAAGAAGGGAGGGAGAGATATGAATTCCTCTGTCTCTCTGTCTCTCTGTCTCTCTCTCTCTCTCTATATATATATAAATCTGCTATTGACAGAATAAAAGAGATAAGCTGGGATGGAGAGATAAAAATTCTCTCTCTCTCTCTCTCTCTCTCTCTATATATATAAATCTGCTATAGACAGAATAAAAGAGATAAGCAGGGATGGAGAGATAATAATTTCACTCTCTCTCTCTCTGTATATATATAAATCTGCTATAGACAGAATAAAAGAGATAAGAAGGGAGGGAGAGATAAAAATTTCACTCTCTCTCTCTCCATGTATATATATATATATAAATCTGCTATAGACAGAATAAAAGAGATAAGCAGGGAGGGAGAGATAAATATTTCACTCTCTCTCTCTTTCTCTCTCTCTCTGTGTATATATATATAAATCTGCTATAGACAGAATTAAAGAGATAAGCAGGGAGGGAGAGATAAAAATTTTTCTCAGGCCCAGCACACCTGTAGTCCTAGCTCTCTGGGAGACTGAGGCAGCAGGATTGCAGGAAGTCAGGAGTTCAAACCAGCCTGAGCAAGAGCAAAACCCCATCTCTACTATAAACACAAAGAAATTAATTGGCCAAGTAATATATATAGAAAGAAAAATGAGCCAGGCGTGGCGGCATATCCCTGTAGTCCCAGCTGTTTGGGAGGCTGAGGCAGGAGGATTGCTTGAGCCTAGGAGGTTGAGGTTGCTGTGAGCTAGTCTGAAGCCATAGCACCCTAGCCCGGGCCCTAAAAGTGAGACTCTGTCTCAAAAAAAAAGAAAAAATTAATAATAATAAAAAAGGTCTTACTTTCCAGAAAAAGCAGGGAGGGAGAGATAATTTCTCTCTCTCTCTCTGTTTCTCTCTCTCTCTCTGTATATATTTTCTGTGATTTTCTCCAAAGTGTTCTTTTCTTCAGGAACTGGCCCAGAGAACTGATAAATGAGGTGGACCCCGGATTGAATACTGAATGACAGTTTCAGTCAAACATTTTGGAATGAAAGAGAACTTTGGTCAGAGGGAGACATTAACATGATAAAAGTGGAGTCAAGCTTGAGATCCAGTTAAGTGGACCCCTAAAGTGAGGGGAGCTAGCAAGGAAAAGAAAAGGGGTAAGGAGAAGTCACAGCAAGGAGGTGGGTGGGAGGAGGCTTTGCTGGGCTGGCGACCAGGTCACACTCCAGAGGTGGCACAGTATGACTGGTAGGGGGATAGGTTTTATTGGGAAAACGGAGAGTTTGAACCCCTGCGTTTTATTTGTTAGCAACACAAATTTTGTCAGTTCACATTCCCCTGCTGAGGCCCAGTCACCTAAAGACTAAGAAATGCAATGGATAGATTGATATCTCTCTCTCTCTCTCATTGTGTCTCTCTGTCTCTCTCTCTCTATATATATATAAATCTGCTATAGACAGAATAAAAGAGATAAGCAGGGATGGAGGGATAAAAATTTCACTCACTCTCTCTCTCTCTCTCTCTCTAAATCTGCTATAGACAGAATAAAAGAAATAAGAAGGGAGGGAGAGATATAAATTCCTCTCTCTCTGTATAAATCTGCTATAGACAGAATAAAAGAGATAAGCAGGGAGGGAGAGATAAAAATTTCTCTCAGGCCCAGTACAGCTGTAATCCTAGCTCTCTGGGAGGCTGAGGCAGGAGGATTGCTCAAGGATAGGAGTTTAAAACCAGCCTGAGGAAGAGCAAGACCATCTCTACTATAAATAGAAAGAAATTAATTGGCCAACTAAACACACACACACAAACACATAATAGGCCGGGCATGGTGGTGCATGTCTTTAGTTCCAGCTACTCAGGAGGCTGAAACAGAAGGATCACTTGAGCCCAGGAGTTTGAGGTAGCTGTGAGCTAAGCTGATGCCATAGCACTCTAGCCCTGGCACCAAAAGTGAGACTCTGTCTCAAAAAAAAGAATAATAATAATAATCAGAAAAAAGGACTTACCAGATAAAGCAGGGAGAGAGAGATAATAATTTCTCTCTCTCTCTCTCTCTCTCTCTCTCTCTCTCTCTCTCTCTCTCTCTATGTCTGCTATAGACAGAATAAAAGACATAAGCAGGGAGGGAGAGATAAAAATTTCTCTCAGGCCCAGCACACCTGTAATCCTAGCTCTCTGGGAGGCCAAGGGGGAAGGATTGCTGGAGGTCAGGAGTCCAAATCAGTGGGAGCAAGAGCAAGACCCCATCTCTACTATAAATAGAAAGAAATTAATTGGCCAAGTAATAGAGAGAGAGAAAAAAATTAGCCAGGCATGATGACACTGCCTGTAGTCCCAGCTACTTGGGAGGCTGAGGCAGGAGGATTGCTTGAGCCCAGGAGGTTGAGGTTGCCTTGAGCTAGGCTGACGCCATGGCACTCACTCTAGCCTGGGCAACAAAGTGAGACACTGTCTCAAAAAATTAAATGCATGCATGCATGCATGAATGAATGAATAAATAAAAGTATGTTAAAAAATACATAGAGGGAGGGTTCTCTGCTTTAGCCATTATTGTGGTTAATCATTTCACTGGTCTCAGCTGGGCCAAAAACAAGGCCTGTGGGGCTGGGGACTGCTCTGGAGTTTTAAGAAAAGATTGACCTGCTCTTGGGGATAGAGGCCAGACTACAAATTTTCAACATCAGGGGGTGGGGGGGTGGAGTTTTAAAAGGACACAAAATGTCTCTGTCCTTTATTTTTTTTGCCCTCTCTCTAGACCATTCCCTCTATTACACTGTGAAATTCATGATGTTAAATAGTTGTTCCTGGGAGAAACTTTGTGGTCGGCTACGTGAAGTAGGAAGGGTGTTTTATATGTTTCCAGGACATCATAAAAAATTCAGCAGACTCATCTAGGATCATTAGGGAAATGAATGATTTGCCTCTCCTAAATGTTGAGCTACCACAACAAGCTGCAGGAGGGGACCCTCCCGGACACCTATCTACTGACACAGGCCCCACGGGAGTGTGTTGCTCACCCTATTCATTTAGAAATGTATACTTTGGAATCCATAAAATAAAATTCACAGGAAGAGAAAATACATTGTTCTCAGCCTAGGATAAAAAGTCACAAGTTGTTGTAGAATTGATTCTGTGATTTAAATTTTTAAACGATATTCCATAAACCTAAAAAAAAACACAAAAAAACAAAGATTAAACAGAAACCGGGAAAAGAAAAAAAAAAAAAAAACCCTGGGCAGAGGCCTACGGTGGGGGCGGGGAGGCAGGCAGGGAGCGGGAGGAGGAGGAGGGGCCCCTCCCTGGGACAACAGGGAGGGGGGTGGGCGGAGACCCTCTGGAGGCTAGAGGCGCCTGGGGCTGGCGGGCCCAGGCAGAACCTGTCATACAATGTAGCAGATTTGAAAGCCGGCCTCCACACCTGGGGTGGGGGTGGGGTCCACTCTTAAGCTCCCAACATGGCCTGACTTTACCCATCCCCCAAGTCTGATCAAAGTGGCCACTAGGTGACCCCTAAGTACCAGTGCCAGTGTCAGCCAGACAAGAGGGGACCCTCTGACGGGGCTGACAGCGATTTTTTTTTTTTCTTTCTAAAGCTTGCCTCCATTTTCCACCTAGGTCTACAGGTATACCCTTAAAATGGATGCTGGTATTGAGGAAACAGGAAGTATTTTTTTCCAGTCATTTATCTGGTCCTCAATCCTCATTATTTATCATGTCCACCCGCCAAGTAATATATATAGAAAGAAAAATTAGCCAGGCATGCTGGCACATGCCTGTAGTCCCAGCTACTCAAGAGGCTGAGACAGAAGGATGACTTGAGGCCAGGAGTTTGAGGTTGCTGTGAGCTAAGCTGACACCATAGCACTCTAGCCCGGGCACCAAAAGTGAGACTCTGTCAAAAAAAAAAAAAAATTAAGAACTATGGACTTAGCAGTAAAAGCAGGGATTCAGAGATAAAAATTTCACTCTCTCTCTCTCTCTGTATGTATGTGTATATATATAAATCTGCTATAGAGAGAATATAAGAGATAAGAAGGGAGGGAGAGATAAAAATTCCTCTCTCTCTCTATATATATATATACATATATATATATATATAAAAATCTGCTATAGACAGAATAAAAGATATAAGCAGGGATGGAGAGATAAAATTTCACTCACTCTCTCTCTCTCTCTCTCTATGTATATATATATGGAGAGAGAGAGATCTGCTATAGACAGAATAAAAGAGATAAGCAGGGATGGAGAGATAAAAATTTCACTCACTCTCTCTCTCTCTCTATATATATATATATAAATCTGCTATAGACAGAATAAAAGAAATAAAAAGGGAGGGAGAGATATAAATTCCTCTCTCTCTCTCTCTCTCTATATATATATATATATATATAAATCTGCTATAGACAGAATAAAAGAGATAAGCAGGGAGGGAGAGATAAAAATTTCACTCTCTCTCTCTCTCTCTGTGTATATATATAAATCTGCTATAGACAGAATAAAAGAGATAAGAAGGGAGGTAGAGATAAAAATTTCACTCTCTCTCTCTCTCCATATACATATATATATATAAATCTGCTATAGACAGAATAAAAGAGATAAGCAGGGAGGGAGAGATAAATATTTCACTCTCTCTCTCTTTCTCTCTCTCTCTGTGTATATATATATATAAATCTGCTATAGACAGAATAAAAGAGATAAGAAGGGAGGGAGAGATATAAATTCCTCTCTCTCTCTCTCTCTGTCTCTCTCTCTGTATATATATATATATATATATATCTGCTATAGACAGAATAAAAGAGATAAGCTGGGATGGAGAGATAAGAATTTCACTCACTCTCTCTCTCTCTCCATATATATATATATATAAATCTGCTATAGACAGAATAAAAGAGATAAGAAGGGAGGGAGAGATATGAATTCCTCTGTCTCTCTGTCTCTCTCTCTCTCTATATATATAAATCTGCTATTGACAGAATAAAAGAGATAAGAAGGGAGGGAGAGATATAAATTCTCTCTCTCTCTCTATATATATATATATAAATCTGCTATAGACAGAATAAAAGAGATAAGCAGGGATGGAGAGATAAAAATTTCACTCTCTCTCTCCCTCTCTGTGTATATATATAAATCTGCTATTGACAGAATAAAAGAGATAAGAAGGGAGGTAGAGATAAAAATTTCACTCTCTCTCTCTCTCCATATATATATATATATATATATATATATATATATATATATATATATATATATATATATATAAATCTGCTATAGACAGAATCAAAGAGATAAGCAGGGAGGGAGAGATATAAATTCCTCTCTCACTCTCTCTCTCTCTCTATATATATATATAAATCTGCTATAGACAGAATAAAAGAGATAAGAAGGGAGGGAGAGATATGAATTCCTCTGTCTCTGTCTCTCTGTCTCTCTCTCTCTCTATATATATATATATAAATCTGCTATTGACAGAATAAAAGAGATAAGAAGGGAGGGAGAGATATAAATTCTCTCTCTCTCTCTCTATATATATATATAAATCTGCTATAGACAGAATAAAAGAGATAAGCAGGGAGGGAGGGATAAATATTTCACTCTCTCTCTCTTTCTCTCTCTCTCTGTGTATATATATATAAATCTGCTATAGACAGAATTAAAGAGATAAGCAGGGAGGGAGAGATAAAAATTTTTCTCAGGCCCAGCACACCTGTAGTCCTAGCTCTCTGGGAGACTGAGGCAGCAGGATTGCAGGAAGTCAGGAGTTCAAACCAGCCTGAGCAAGAGCAAAACCCCATCTCTACTATAAACACCAAGAAATTAATTGGCCAAGTAATATATATAGAAAGAAAAATGAGCCAGGCGTGGCGGCATATCCCTGTAGTCCCAGCTGTTTGGGAGGCTGAGGCAGGAGGATTGCTTGAGCCTAGGAGGTTGAGGTTGCTGTGAGCTAGTCTGAAGCCATAGCATCCTAGCCCGGGCCCTAAAAGTGAGACTCTGTCTCAAAAAAAAAGAAAAAATTAATAATAATAAAAAAGGTCTTACTTTCCAGAAAAAGCAGGGAGGGAGAGATAATAATTTCTCTCTCTCTCTCTGTGTTTCTCTCTCTCTCGCTCTCTCTCTCTCTCTCTGTATATATTTTCTGTGATTTTCTCCAAAGTGTTCTTTTCTTCAGGAACTGGCCCAGAGAACTGATAAATGAGGTGGACCCCGGATTGAATACTGAATGCCAGTTTCAGTAAAACATTTTGGAATGCAAGAGAACTTTGGTCAGAGGGAGACATTAACATGATAAAAGTGGAGTCAAGCTTGAGATCCAGTTAAGTGGACCCCTAAAGTGAGGCGAGCTAGCAAGGAAAAGACAAGGGGTAAGGAGAAGTCACAGCAAGGAGGTGGGAGGAGGCTTTGCTGGGCTGGCGACCCCATCACACTGCTGCTATAGACAGAATGTCTGCTATAGACAGAATAAAAGAGAAAAGAGATAAGCAGGGAGGGAGACGTAAAAATTTGTCTCAGGCCCAGCACAGCTGCAATCCTAGCTCTGGGAGGCCAAGGTGGGAGGATTGCTGGAGGTCAGGAATTCAAACCAGCCTGAGCAAGAGGAAGACCCCATCTCTACTATAAATAGAAAGAAATTAATTGGCCAAGTAATATATATAGGAAGAAAAATTAGCCAGGCATGCTGGCACATGCCTGTAGTCCCAACTACTCAAGAGGCTGAGACAGAAGGATCACTTGAACCCAGGATTTTGAGGTTGCTGTGAGCTAAGCTGAAGCCATAGCACCCTAGCCCAGGCCCTAAGAGTGAGACTCTGTCTCAAAAAAAAAGAAAAAATTAATAATAATAAAAAAGGTCTGTCTTACCAGAAAAAGGAGGGAGGGAGAGATAAAAATTTCTCTCTCTCTCTCTCTCTCTCTCTCTCTGTATATATATATATATATAATGTATATATATATAGATATATATATGCATGCATGCATGCATGAATGAATGAATGAATGAATAAATAAATAAAAGTATGTTAAAAAATACATAGAGGGAGGGTTCTCCGCTTTAACCATTATTGTGGTTAATCATTTCACTGGTCTCAGCTGGGCCAAAAACAAGGCCTGTGGGTCTGGGGACTGCTCAGAAGTTTTAAGAAAGGAATTAACTCCTCTTGGGGATAGAGGCCAGACTACAAGTTTCCAACATCAGGGGGTGGGGGGGAAGTTTTAAAAGGACACAAAATGTTTCTTTCCTTTATTTTTTTTTCCCTCTGTCTAGACCATTCCCTCTATTACACTGGGAAATTCATGATGTTGAATATTTTTTCCTGGGAGAAACTTTGTGGTCGGCTATGTTTAGTAGGAAGGGTGTTTTATATGTTTCCACGACATCATAAAAAATTCAGCAGACTCATCTAGGATCATAAGGGAAATGAATGATTTTCCTCTCCTAAATGTGGAGGTACCACAACAAGCTGCAGGAGGACCCTCCGGGACACCTATCCAGGGACAGAGGCCCCTCTGGAATGTGTCACTCACCCTATTCATTTAGAAATGTATACTTTCAAATCAATAAAATTTCCCCCACCCGGGTTACTGTAGTCAAGTCCCTTCAATCTGATCCCTAAGTCTGTTCAGCCTCAGTCCACGACCAAGGAAGGCCCACTCTGTGAGACCAAAGAGCCCGGTGCCCAAAAGGAATAAGGACAGGCACCCACGTGCACGCACACAGAGACACGGTCAATAAACCGTGTTCAACGTCTTTCTGTTCAGGAAAACCAGAAGATGGTTTGAAACCTCCAGGATCAACTTTGCATTTCTTCCAGGACAGGAAAATTCACAGGAAGAGAAAATACATTGCTCTCAGCCTAGGATAAAAAGCCACAAGTTGTTGTAGAATTCATTCTGTGATTTAATTTTTAAACGATATTCCATAAACCTAAAAAAAAACACTAAAAACAAAGATAAAACAGAAACCGGGAAAAGAAAAAAAAAACCCTGGGCAGAGGCCTACGGTGGGGGCGGGGAGGCAGGCAGGGAGCGGGAGGAGGAGGAGGGGCCCCTCCCTGGGACAACAGGGAGGGGGTTGGGCGGAGACCCTCTGGAGGCTAGAGGCGCCTGGGGCTGGCGGGCCCAGGCAGAACCTGTCATACAATGTAGCAGATTTGAAAGCCGGCCTCCACACCTGGGGTGGGGGTGGGGTCCACTCTTAAGCTCCCAACATGGCCTGACTTTACCCATCCCCCAAGTCTGATCAAAGTGGCCACTAGGTGACCCCTAAGTACCAGTGCCAGTGTCAGCCAGACAAGAAGGGACCCTCTGACGGGGCTGACAGCGATTTTTTTTTTTCTTTCTAAAGTTTGCTTCCATTTTCCACCTAGGTCTACAGGTATACCCTTGAAATGGATGCTGGTATTGAGGAAACAGGAAGTATTTTTTTCCAGTCATTTATCTGGTCCTCAATCCTCATTATTTATCATGTCCACCCGCCAAGTAATATATATAGAAAGAAAAATTAGCCAGGCATTCTGGCACATGCCTGTAGTCCCAGCTACTCAAGAGGCTGAGACAGAAGGATGACTTGAGGCCAGGAGTTTGAGGTTGCTGTGAGCTAAGCTGACACCATAGCACTCTAGCCCGGGCACCAAAAGTGAGACTCTGTCAAAAAGAAAAAAAAAAAAAATTAAGAACTATGGACTTAGCAGTAAAAGCAGGGATTCAGAGATAAAAATTTCACTCTCTCTCTCTCTCTGTATGTATGTGTATATATATAAATCTGCTATAGAGAGAATAAAAGAGATAAGGAGGGAGAGATAAAAATTCCTCTCTCTCTCTCTCTATATATATATATACACACACATATATATATATATATAAATCTGCTATAGACAGAATAAAAGAGATAAGCAGGGATGGAGAGATAAAATTTCACTCACTCTCTCTCTCTCTCTCTCTATGTATATATATATGGAGAGAGAGATCTGCTATAGACAGAATAAAAGAGATAAGCAGGGATGGAGAGATAAAAATTTCACTCACTCTCTCTCTCTCTCTCTATATATATATATAAATCTGCTATAGACAGAATAAAAGAAATAAAAAGGGAGGGAGAGATATAAATTCCTCTCTCTCTCTCTCTCTATATATATATATATATATAAATCTGCTATAGACAGAATAAAAGATAAGCAGGGAGGGAGAGATAAAAATTTCACTCTCTCTCTCTCTGTGTATATATATAAATCTGCTATAGACAGAATAAAAGAGATAAGAAGGGAGGTAGAGATAAAAATTTCACTCTCTCTCTCTCTCCATATACATATATATATATAAATCTGCTATAGACAGAATAAAAGAGATAAGCAGGGAGGGAGAGATAAATGTTTCACTCTCTCTCTCTTTCTCTCTCTCTCTGTGTATATATATATAAATCTGCTATAGACAGAATAAAAGAGATAAGAAGGGAGGGAGAGATATAAATTCCTCTCTCTCTTTCTCTCTCTCTCTGTCTCTCTCTCTGTCTATATATATATATATATATATCTGCTATAGACAGAATAAAAGAGATAAGCTGGGATGGAGAGATAAGAATTTCACTCACTCTCTCTCTCTATATATATATATATATAAATCTGCTATAGACAGAATAAAAGAGATAAGAAGGGAGGGAGAGATATGAATTCCTCTGTCTCTCTGTCTCTCTGTCTCTCTCTCTCTCTATATATATATATATAAATCTGCTATTGACAGAATAAAAGAGATAAGAAGGGAGGGAGAGATATAAATTCTCTCTCTCTCTCTCTCTCTATATATATAAATCTGCTATAGACAGAATAAAAGAGATAAGCAGGGATGGAGAGATAAAAATTTCACTCTCTCTCTCTCTGTGTATATATATAAATCTGCTATAGACAGAATAAAAGAGATAAGAAGGGAGGTAGAGATAAAAATTTCACTCTCTCTCTCTCTCCATATATATATATATATATAAATCTGCTATAGACAGAATCAAAGAGATAAGCAGGGAGGGAGAGATATAAATTCCTCTCTCACTCTCTCTCTCTCTCTCTATATATATATAAAAATCTGCTATAGACAGAATAAAAGAGATAAGAAGGGAGGGAGAGATATGAATTCCTCTGTCTCTCTGTCTCTCTGTCTCTCTCTCTCTCTCTATATATATATATAAATCTGCTATAGACAGAATAAAAGAGATAAGCAGGGATGGAGAGATAAAAATTTCACTCTCTCTCTCTCTGTATATATATAAATCTGCTATAGACAGAATAAAAGAGATAAGAAGGGAGGGAGAGATAAAAATTTCACTCTCTCTCTCTCTCTCCATGTATATATATATATATATAAATCTGCTATAGACAGAATAAAAGAGATAAGCAGGGAGGGAGAGATAAATATTTCACTCTCTCTCTCTTTCTCTCTCTCTCTGTGTATATATACATAAATCTGCTATAGACAGAATTAAAGAGATAAGCAGGGAGGGAGAGATAAAAATTTTTCTCAGGCCCAGCACACCTGTAGTCCTAGCTCTCTGGGAGACTGAGGCAGCAGGATTGCAGGAAGTCAGGAGTTCAAACCAGCCTGAGCAAGAGCAAAACCCCATCTCTACTATAAACACAAAGAAATTAATTGGCCAAGTAATATATATAGAAAGAAAAATGAGCCAGGCGTGGCGGCATATCCCTGTAGTCCCAGCTGTTTGGGAGGCTGAGGCAGGAGGATTGCTTGAGCCTAGGAGGTTGAGGTTGCTGTGAGCTAGTCTGAAGCCATAGCACCCTAGCCCGGGCCCTAAAAGTGAGACTCTGTCTCAAAAAAAAAGAAAAAATTAATAATAATAAAAAAGGTCTTACTTTCCAGAAAAAGCAGGGAGGGAGAGATAATAATTTCTCTCTCTCTCTCTCTGTTTCTCTCTCTCTCTCTCTCTCTCTCTGTATATATTTTCTGTGATTTTCTCCAAAGTGTTCTTTTCTTCAGGAACTGGCCCAGAGAACTGATACATGAGGTGGACCCCGGATTGAATACTGAATGACAGTTTCAGTAAAACATTTTGGAATGCAAGAGAACTTTGGTCAGAGGGAGACATTAACATGATAAAAGTGGAGTCAAGCTTGAGATCCAGTTAAGTGGACCCCTAAAGTGAGGGGAGCTAGCAAGGAAAAGACAAGGGGTAAGGAGAAGTCACAGCAAGGAGGTGGGAGGAGGCTTTGCTGGGCTGGCGACCCCATCACACTGCTGCTATAGACAGAATGTCTGCTATAGACAGAATAAAAGAGAAAAGAGATAAGCAGGGAGGGAGACATAAAAATTTCTCTGAGGCCCAGCACAGCTGCAATCCTAGCTCTGGGAGGCCAAGGTGGGAGGATTGCTGGAGGTCAGGAATTCAAACCAGCCTGAGCAAGAGGAAGACCCCATCTCTACTATAAATAGAAAGAAATTAATTGGCCAAGTAATATATATAGGAAGAAAAATTAGCCAGGCATGCTGGCACATGCCTGTAGTCCCAACTACTCAAGAGGCTGAGACAGAAGGATCACTTGAACCCAGGATTTTGAGGTTGCTGTGAGCTAAGCTGAAGCCATAGCACCCTAGCCCAGGCCCTAAGAGTGAGACTCTGTCTCAAAAAAAAAGAAAAAATTAATAATAATAAAAAAGGTCTGTCTTACCAGAAAAAGGAGGGAGGGAGAGATAAAAATTTCTCTCTCTCTCTCTCTCTCTGTATATATATATATATAATGTATATATATATATATATATATATATATATATATGCATGCATGAATGAATGAATGAATAAATAAATAAATAAAAGTATTTTAAAAAATACATAGAGTGAGGGTTCTCAGCTTTAACCATTATTGTGGTTAATCATTTCACTGGTCTCAGCTGGGCCAAAAACAAGGCCTGTGGGTCTGGGGACTGCTCAGAAGTTTTAAGAAAGGAATTAACTCCTCTTGGGGATAGAGGCCAGACTACAAGTTTCCAACATCAGGGGGTGGGGGGGAAGTTTTAAAAGGACACAAATGTTTCTTTCCTTTATTTTTTTTTCCCTCTGTCTAGACCATTCCCTCTATTACACTGTGAAATTCATGATGTTGAATATTTTTTCCTGGGAGAAACTTTGTGGTCGGCTATGTTTAGTAGGAAGGGTGTTTTATATGTTTCCACGACATCATAAAAAATTCAGCAGACTCATCTAGGATCATAAGGGAAATGAATGATTTTCCTCTCCTAAATGTGGATGTACCACAACAAGCTGCAGGAGGACCCTCTGGGACACCTATCCAGGGACAGAGGCCCCTCTGGAATGTGTCACTCACCCTATTCATTTAGAAATGTATACTTTCAAATCAATAAAATTTCCCCCACCCGGGTTACTGTAGTCAAGTCCCTTCAATCTGATCCCTAAGTCTGTTCAGCCTCAGTCCACGACCAAGGAAGGCCCACTCTGTGAGACCAAAGAGCCCGGTGCCCAAAAGGAATAAGGACAGGCACCCACGTGCACGCACACAGAGACATGGTCAAATAAACCGTGTTCAAGGTCTTTCTGTTCAGGAAAACCAGAAGATGGTTTGAAACCTCCAGGATCAACTTCGCATTTCTTCCAGGACAGGAAAATTCACAGGAAGAGAAAATACATTGCTCTCAGCCTAGGATAAAAAGCCACAAGTTGTTGTAGAATTCATTCTGTGATTTAATTTTTAAACGATATTCCATAAACCTTAAAAAAACACTAAAGACAAAGATAAAACAGAAACCGGGAAAAGAAAAAAAAAAACCCTGGGCAGAGGCCTACGGTGGGGGCGGGGAGGCAGGCAGGGAGCGGGAGGAGGAGGGGCCCCTCCCTGGGACAACAGGGAGGGGGTTGGGCGGAGACCCTCTGGAGGCTAGAGGCGCCTGGGGCTGGCGGGCCCAGGCAGAACCTGTCATACAATGTAGCAGATTTGAAAGCCGGCCTCCACACCTGGGGTGGGGGTGGGGTCCACTCTTAAGCTCCCAACATGGCCTGACTTTACCCATCCCCAAGTCTGATCAAAGTGGCCACTAGGTGACCCCTAAGTACCGGTGCCAGTGTCAGCCAGACAAGAAGGGACCCTCTGACGGGGCTGACAGCGATTTTTTTTTTTCTTTCTAAAGTTTGCTTCCATTTTACACCTAGGTCTACAGGTATACCCTTGAAATGGATGCTGGTATTGAGGAAACAGGAAGTATTTTTTTCCAGTCATTTATCTGGTCCTCAATCCTCATTATTTATCATGTCCACCCGCCAAGTAATATATATAGAAAGAAAAATTAGCCAGGCATGCTGGCACATGCCTGTAGTCCCAGCTACTCAAGAGGCTGAGACAGAAGGATGACTTGAGGCCAGGAGTTTGAGGTTGCTGTGAGCTAAGCTGACACCATAGCACTCTAGCCCGGGCAACAAAAGTGAGACTCTGTCAAAAAAAAAAAAAAAAAAATTAAGAACTATGGACTTAGCAGTAAAAGCAGGGATTCAGAGATAAAAATTTCACTCTCTTTCTCTCTCTGTATGTATGTGTATATATATAAATCTGCTATAGAGAGAATAAAAGAGATAAGAAGGGAGGGAGAGATAAAAATTCCTCTCTCTCTCTCTCTATATATATATACATATATATATATATATAAATCTGCTATAGACAGAATAAAAGAGATAAGCAGGGATGGAGAGATAAAATTTCACTCTCTCTCTCTCTCTCTCTCTCTCTATGTATATATATATGGAGAGAGAGAGATCTGCTATAGACAGAATAAAAGAGATAAGCAGGGATGGAGAGATAAAAATTTCACTCACTCTCTCTCTCTCTCTATATATATATATATATATAAATCTGCTATAGACAGAATAAAAGAAATAAAAAGGGAGGGAGAGATATAAATTCCTCTCTTTCTCTCTCTCTCTCTCTCTCTATATATATATATATAAATCTGCTATAGACAGAATAAAAGAGATAAGGGAGGTAGAGATAAAAATTTCACTCTCTCTCTACATACACATATATATATATAAATCTGCTATAGACAGAATAAAAGAGATAAGCAGGGAGGGAGAGATAAATATTTCACTCTCTCTCTCTTTCTCTCTCTCTCTGTGTATATATATAAATCTGCTATAGACAGAATAAAAGAGATAAGAAGGGAGGGAGAGATATAAATTCCTCTCTCTCTCTCTCTCTCTCTCTGTCTCTCTCTCTGTCTATATATATATATATATATCTGCTATAGACAGAATAAAAGAGATAAGCTGGGATGGAGAGATAAGAATTTCACTCACTCTCTCTCTCTCTCTCTATATATATATATAAATCTGCTATAGACAGAATAAAAGAGATAAGAAGGGAGGGAGAGATATGAATTCCTCTGTCTCTCTGTCTCTCTCTCTCTATATATAAATCTGCTATTGACAGAATAAAAGAGATAAGGGAGGTAGAGATAAAAATTTCACTCTCTCTCTCTCTACATACACATATATATATATAAATCTGCTATAGACAGAATAAAAGAGATAAGCAGGGAGGGAGAGATAAATATTTCACTCTCTCTCTCTTTCTCTCTCTCTCTGTGTATATATATAAATCTGCTATAGACAGAATAAAAGAGATAAGAAGGGAGGGAGAGATATAAATTCCTCTCTCTCTCTCTCTCTCTGTCTCTCTCTCTGTCTATATATATATATATATATATCTGCTATAGACAGAATAAAAGAGATAAGCTGGGATGGAGAGATAAGAATTTCACTCACTCTCTCTCTCTCTCTATATATATATATATAAATCTGCTATAGACAGAATAAAAGAGATAAGAAGGGAGGGAGAGATATGAATTCCTCTGTCTCTCTGTCTCTCTGTCTCTCTGTCTCTATATATAAATCTGCTATTGACAGAATAAAAGAGATAAGAAGGGAGGGAGAGATATAAATTCTCTCTCTCTCTCTATATATATATATATAAATCTGCTATAGACAGAATAAAAGAGATAAGCATGGATGGAGAGATAAAAATTTCACTCTCTCTCTCTCTCTGTGTATATATATAAATCTGCTATAGACAGAATAAAAGAGATAAGAAGGGAGGTAGAGATAAAAATTTCACTCTCTCTCTCTCTCCATATATATATATATATAAATCTGCTATAGACAGAATCAAAGAGATAAGCAGGGAGGGAGAGATATAAATTCCTCTCTCACTCTCTCTCTCTCTCTCTATATATATATAAATCTGCTATAGACAGAATAAAAGAGATAAGAAGGGAGGGAGAGATAAAAATTCCTCTATCTCTCTCTCTCTCCATATATATATATACATAAATCTGCTATAGACAGAATTAAAGAGATAAGCAGGGAGGGAGAGATAAAATTTTTCTCAGGCCCAACACACCTGTAGTCCTAGCTCTCTGGGAGACTGAGGCAGCAGGATTGCTGGAAGTCAGGAGTTCAAACCAGCCTGAGCAAGAGCAAAACCCCATCTCTACTATAAACACAAAGAAATTAATTGGCCAAGTAATATATATAGAAAGAAAAATGAGCCAGGCTTGGCGACACATCCCTGTAGTCCCAGCTGTTTGGGAGGCTGAGGCAGGAGGATTGCTTGAGCCTAGGAGGTTGAGGTTGCTGTGAGCTAGTTTTTGTGGATGATATGAATTTCAATTTTATGTATGTTCGTGGCAATCTATTAAATTTTGGGGGAATGATCAGATAGACTCATGAGGCTCTAAACCAGCATACAGTGGAAGGAGGCCACATCTGTTTTCTGTGATTTTCTCCAAAGTGTTCTTTTGTCCAGGAACTGGCCCAGAGCACTGATAAATGAGGTGGACCCCGGATTGAATACTGAATGACAGTTTCAGTCAAAGGTTTTGGAATGAAAGAGAACTTTGGTCAGAGGGAGACATTAACATGATAAAAGTGGAGTCAAGCTTGAGATCCAGTTAAGTGGACCCCTAAAGTGAGGGGAGCTAGCAAGGAAAAGAGAAGGGGTAAGGAGAAGTCACAGCAAGGAGGTGGGTGGGAGGAGGCTTTGCTGGGCTGGCGACCAGGTCACACTCCAGAGGTGGCACAGTAGGATTGGTAGGGGGATACGTTTTATTGGGAAAACGGAGAGTTTGAACCCCAGTGTTTTATTTGTTAGCAACACAAATTTTGTCAATTCACATTGCCCTGCTGAGGCCCAGTCACCTAAAGTCTAGGGAATGCAATGGATTGATATCTCTCTCTCTCTCTGTGTCTCTCTGTCTCTCTCTCTCTCTATATATATATATAAATCTGCTATAGACAGAATAAAAGAGATAAGCAGGGATGGAGAGATAAATTTTTCACTCTCTCTATCTCTCTCTCTCTCTATATATATATATAAATCTGCTATAGACAGAATAAAAGAAATAAGAAGGGAGGGAGTGATATAAATTCCTCTCTCTCTATATATATATATACATGTATATATATATAAATCTGCTATAGACAGAATAAAAGAGATAAGCAGGTAGGGAGAGATAAAAATTTCTTTCAGGCCCAGCACAGCTGTAATCCTAGCTCTCTGGGAGGCTGAGGCAGGAAGATTGCTCAAGGATGGGAGTTCAAAACCAGCCTGAGGAAGAGCAAGACCATCTGTACTATAAATAGAAAGAAATTAACACAAACACATAAATAAAATTATGTTAAAAAATACATAGAGCGAGGGTTCTCTGCTTTAGCCATTATTGTGGTTAATCATTTCACTGGTCTCAGCAGGGCCAAAAACAAGGCCTGTGGGTCTGGGGACTGCTCAGAAGTTTTAAGAAAGGATTGAACTCCTCTTAGGGATAGAGGCCAGACTACAAGTTTCCAACATCAGGGGGTGGGGGGGAAGTTTTAAAAGGACAGAAAAGGTTTCTGTCCTTTATTTTTTTTTCCCTCTGTGTAGACCATTCCCTCTATTACACTGTGAAATTCATGATGTTGAATATTTTTTCCTGGGAGAAACTTTGTGGTCGGCTATGTTTAGTAGGAAGTGTGTTTTATATGTTTCCACGACATCATAAAAAATTCAGCCGACTCATCTAGGATCATTAGGGAAATGAATGATTTTCCTCTCCTAAATGTGGAGGTACCACAACAAGCTGCAGGAGGACCCTCAAGGACACCTATCCAGGGACAGAGGCTCCTCTGGAATGTGTCACTCACCCTATTCATTTAGAAATGTATACTTTCAAATCAATAAAATTTCCCCCACCCAGGTTACTGTAGTCAAGTCCCTTCAATCTGATCCCTAAGTCTGTTCAGCCTCAGTCCACGACCAAGGAAGGCCCACTCTGTGAGACCAAAGAGCCCGGTGCCCAAAAGGAATAAGGACAGGCACCCACGTGCACGCACACAGAGACACGGTCAAATAAACCGTGTTCAAGGTCTTTCTGTTCAGGGAAACCAGAAGATGGTTTGAAACCCCCAGGATCAACTTTGCATTTCTTCCAGGACAGGAAAATTCACAGGAAGAGAAAATACATTGCTCTCAGCCTAGGATAAAAAGCCACAAGTTGTTGTAGAATTCATTCTGTGATTTAATTTTTAAACGATATTCCATAAACCTAAAAAAAAACACTAAAAACAAAGATAAAACAGAAACCGGGAAAAGAAAAAAAAAAAACCCTGGGCAGAGGCCTACGGTGGGGGCGGGGAGGCAGGCAGGGAGCGGGAGGAGGAGGGGCCCCTCCCTGGGACAACAGGGAGGGGGGGTTGGGCGGAGACCCTCTGGAGGCTAGAGGCGCCTGGGGCTGGCGGGCCCAGGCAGAACCTGTCATACAATGTAGCAGATTTGAAAGCCGGCCTCCACACCTGGGGTGGGGGTGGGGTCCACTCTTAAGCTCCCAACATGGCCTGACTTTACCCATCCCCAAGTCTGATCAAAGTGGCCACTAGGTGACCCCTAAGTACCGGTGCCAGTGTCAGCCAGACAAGAAGGGACCCTCTGACGGGGCTGACAGCGATTTTTTTTTTCTTTCTAAAGCTTGCTTCCATTTTACACCTAGGTCTACAGGTATACCCTTAAAATGGATGCTGGTATTGAGGAAACAGGAAGTATTTTTTTCCAGTCATTTATCTGGTCCTCAATCCTCATGATTTATCATGTCCACCCGCCCCCCCCACACACACACACATATACACGTTGGTTCATCTCTGCAGAAAAGCTGCTGGAGATTGTTTCTCCACCAAATGCTTTCTGTTGACAGTATCTAAGAGGACAAGCAGTGCCACGCATTCTGCTCTAAGATTAAAATTGCATCTATCAGTATGGTCCTATTTTACTTCTTATGTGTGTTTCATAAAAGCTGATCTTGACTACCACAACGGAGAAGAGTGAGTTTCTGTTGTTTCCCTATTTTTCCTCACAAGCAGTTTGAAGGGCTCCTTGTGCCTCAAGACTGACTGCAAAGCACAGACTCCAGGATCTCCACCCTTTGGCTCTGTCTATCCAAAAAGGGCCTCCACGTCTTTCCTCTGTGGGGTATATACTCCCAGAGGTGGCACAGTATGGTTTGTAGGGGGATATGTTTTATTGGGAAAACTGAGAGTTTGAACTCCAGCGTTTTATTTGTTAGCAACACAAATTTTGTCAATTCACATTGCCCTGCTGAGGCCCAGTCACGTAAAGTGTAGGAAATGCAATGGATAGATTTTTATATCTCTCTCTGTGTCTCTCTCTCTGTCTCTCTCTCTCTGTATGTATATATATATATATAAATCTGCTATAGACAGAAAAAAAGAGATAAGCAGGGATGGAGAGGTAGAAATTTCACTCACTCTCTCTCTCTCTATATATATATATAAATCTGCTATAGACAGAATAAAAGAGATAAGCAGGGAGGGAGAGATATAAATTCCTCTCTCACTCTCTCTCTCTCTATATATATATATGTGTATATATATATATATCTGCTATAGAATAAAAGAGATAAGCAGAGAGGGAGACATAAAAATTTCTCTCAGGCCAGGCACACATGCAATCCTAGCTCTCTGGGAGCCCAAGGTGGGAGGATTGCTGGAGGTTAGGAATTCTAACCAGCTCCTGGAAGAGCAAGACCTTATCTGTACTATAAATAGAAAGAAATTAATTGGCAAAGTAATATATAGAGAAAGAAAAAATAGCGGAGCATGCTGGCGCATGCCTGTAGTCCCAGCTACTCAGGAGGCTAAGACAGAAGGATCAGGTCAGTCCTGGAGTTTGAGGTTTAAGTGAGCTAAGTTGAGGCCATAGCACTCTTGCCGGGGCACCAAAGGTGAAACTCTGTCTCAAAAAAAAAAAAAATTAAGTAAAATGGACTTACCAGAAAGACCAGCGATTGAGACATAAAAATTTCTCTCTCTCTCTTTCTCTGTCTATATATAAAACTGCTATAGGCAGAATAAAAGAGATAAGCAGGGAGGGAGAGATAAAAATTTCTCTCACTCTCTCTATTTCTCTCTCTCTCTCTATATATATATGTCTGCTATAGACAGAATAAAAGAGACAAGAAGGGAGGGAGAGATAAAAATTTCTCTCTCTGTCTCTCTCTCTCTCTATATATATATATATAAAACTGCTATAGACAGAATAAAAGAGATAAGCAGGGAGGGAGAGATAATAATTTCTCTCACTCTCTCTCTCTCTATATATATGTCTGCTATAGACAGAATAAAAGAGACAAGAATGGAGGGAGAGATAAAAATTTCTCTCTCTGTCTCTCTCTCTCTGTCTCTCTCTCTTTCTCTCTCTCTCTCTATATATATATAAATCTGCTATAGACAGAATAAAAGAGATAAGCTCAGAGGGAGAGATAAAAATTTCTATAAATCTCTCTCTCTCTCTGTCTCTGTCTCTCTTTCTCTCTCTCTCTCTCTCTATATAGGTCTGCTATAGATAGAATAAAAGAGATAAGCAGAGAGGGAGACATAAAAATTTCTCTCAGGCACAGCACACCTGCAATCCTAGCTCTCTGGGAGGCCAAGGTGGGAAGATTGCTGGAGGTCAGGGATTAATACCAGCCTGAGCAAGAGGAAGACCCCATCTCTACTATAAATAGAAAGAAATTAATTGGCCAAGTAATATATATAGAAAGAAAAATTAGCCGGGCATGCTGGCACATGCCTGTAGTCCCAGCTACTCAGGAGGCTGAGGCAGCAGGATCGCTTGAGCCCAGGAGTTTGAGGTTGCTGTGAGCTAGGCTGAAGCCATGGCACTCACTCTAGCCTGGGCAACAAACTGAGACTCTGTCTCAAAAAAAGTAAAAAAAAAAATTAAAAAGAAAGAAAGAAAGAAAGAAAGAAATTAATTGGCCAACTAAACACACACACACACACACACACATAATAAGCCGGGCATGGTGGTGTATGTCTGTACTCCCAGCTACTCGGGAGGCTGAGACAGAAGGATCACTTGAGCCCAGGAGTTGGAGGTTGCTGTGAGCTAAGCTGAAGCCATAGCACCCTAGTCCGGGCCCTAAAAGTGAGACTCTGTCTCAAAAAAAAAAAAAGAAAAAATTAATAATAATAAAAAAGGTCTTACTTACCAGAAAAAGCAGGGAGGGAGAGATAATAATTTCTCTCTCTCTCTCTCTCTCTCAATGTATATATTTTCTGTGATTTTCTCCAAACTGTTCCTTTGTCCAGGAACTGGCCCAGAGAACTGATAAATGAGGTGGACCCCAGATTGAATACTGAATGACAGTTTCAGTAAAACATTTTGGAATGCAAGAGAACTTTGGTCAGAGGGAGACATTAACATGATAAAAGTGGAGTCAAGCTTGAGATCCAGTTAAGTGGACCCCTAAAGTGAGGGGAGCTAGCAAGGAAAATAGAAGGGGTAAAGAGAAGTCACAGCAAGGAGGTTGGAGGAGGCTTTTTCGGGCTGGCGACCCCTTCACACTGCTGCTATAGATAGAATGTCTGCTATAGACAGAATAAAAGAGAAAAGAGATAAGCAGGGAGGAAGACATAAAAATTTCTATCAGGCACAGCACACCTGCAATCCTAGCTCTGGGAGGCCAAGGTGGGAGGATTGCGGGAGGTCAGGAATTCAAACCAGCCTGAGCAAGAGGAAGACCCCATCTCTACTATAAATAGAAAGAAATTAATTGGCCAAGTAATATATATAGGAAGAAAAATTAGCCAGGCATGCTGGCACATGCCTGTAGTCCCAACTACTCAAGAGGCTGAGACAGAAGGATCACTTGAGCCCAGGAGTTTGAGGTTGCTGTGAGCTAAGCCCAGGACCAAAAGTGAGACTCTGTGTCAAAAAAAGAAAAAATTAATAATAATAAAAAAGGTCTTACTACCAGAAAAAGCAGGGAGGGAGAGATAATAATTTCTCTCTCTCTCTCTCTTTCTCTCTCTCTGTCTGCTATAGACAGAATAAAAGACATCAGCAGGGAGAGAGAGATAAAAATTTCTCTCAGGCCCAGCACACCTGTAGTCCTAGCTCTCTGGGAGACTGAGGCAGCAGGATTGCTGGAGGTCAGGAGTTCAAACCAGCCTGAGCAAGAGCAAGACCCCATCTCTACTATATACACAAAGAAATTAATTGGCCAAGTAATATATATAGAAAGAAAAATGAGCCAGGCGTGGCGGCACATGCCTGTAGTCCCAGCTATTTGGGAAGCTGAGGCAGGAGGATTGCTTGAGGCCAGGAGGTTGAGGTTGCTGTGAGCTAGTTTTTGTGGATGATATGAATTTCAATTTTATGTATTTCCATTTCCTTCTGAGCCTTTATGAGTCTCTTAGTGAGAAATTGGGGGATATTGTATTGACAGATATGTGCAAAAAGCAAATTTGAATCAAATTTCAACTCTAGTTTTTAAGTTCTATTTAAATTTTAAACATTCTAGGACTCTAAGAATGTATGGGTTGAAAGATTAAAATGTAGAGTACCTGATAGGCGACGGAAGACAATGTGGTCCCATTGACAGATAGGAAATTTAATGCCTTTGATGCATGAGTAAAGATTTCTAGAATCCTAGAAAGAAGAGGAAGAAGAAACATGACATAGAATGACATGGAGAGAGAAAAAAAGTGTTCGTGGCAATATATTAGATTTTGGGGGAATGATCAGATAGACTCATGAGGCTCTAAACCAGCATACAGTGGGAGGAGGCCACATCTGTTTTCTGTGATTTTCTCCAAAGTGTTCTTTTGTCCAGGAACTGGCCAGGGAACTGATACATGAGGTGGACCCCGGATTGAATACTGAATGACAGTTTCAGTAAAACGTTTTGCAATGCAACAGAAGTTTGGTCAGAGGGAGACATTAACATGATAAAAGTAGAGTCAAGCTTGAGATCCAGTTAAGTGGACCCCTAAAGTGAGGCCAGCTTGCAAGTAAAAGACAAGGGGTGAGGAGAAATCACAGCAACGAGGTGGGAGGAGGCTTTGCTGGGCTGGCGACCCCCTCACAGTCCAGAGGTGGCACACTATGATTGGAAGGGGGATAGGTTTTATTGGGGAAACTGTTAGTTTGAACCCCAGCGTTTTATTTGTTAGCAACACAAATTTTGTCAATTCACATTGCCCTGCTGAGGCCCAGTCACCTAACGTCTAGGGAATGCAATGGATTGATATCTCTCTCTCTCTCTGTGTCTCTCTGTCTCTCTCTCTCTATATATATATATATATATAAATCTGCTATAGACAGAATAAAAGAGATAAGCAGGGATGGAGAGATAAATTTTTTACTCTCTCTATCTCTCTCTCTCTCTCTCTATATATATATATATAAATCTGCTATAGACAGAATAAAAGAAATAAGAAGGGAGGGAGAGATATAAATTCCTCTCTCTCTCTATATATATATATATACATGTATATATATATAAATCTGCTATAGACAGAATAAAAGAGATAAGCAGGGAGGGAGAGATAAAAATTTCTCAGGCCCAGTACAGCTGTAATCCTAGCTTTCTGGGAGGCTGAGGCAGGAAGATTGCTCAAGGATGGGAGTTCAAAACCAGCCTGAGGAAGAGCAAGACCATCTCTACTATAAATAGAAAGAAATTAATTGGCCAACTAAACACACACACACAAACACATAAATAAAATTATGTTAAAATATACATAGAGGGAGGGTTCTCTGCTTTAGCCATTATTGAGGTTAATCATTTCACTGGTCTCAGCTGGTCCAAAAACAAGGCCTGTGGGGCTGGGGACTGCTCAGAAGTTTTAAGAAAGGATTGAACTCCTCTTGGGGATAGAGGCCAGACTACAAGTTTCCAACATCAGGGGGTCGGGGGGAAGTTTTAAAAGGACAGAAAAGGTTTCTGTCCTTCATTTTTTTTTTCCCTCTGTGTAGACCATTCCCTCTATTACACTGGGAAATTCATGATGTTGAATAATTTTTCCTGGGAGAAACTTTGTGGTCGGGGCTATGTGAAGTAGGAATGGTGTTTTATATGTTTCCAGGACATCATAAAAAATTCAGCAGACTCATCTAGGATCATTAGGGAAATGAATGATTTTCCTCTCCTAAATGTGGAGGTACCACAACAAGCTGCAGGAGGACCCTCCGGGACACCTATCCAGGGACAGAGGCCTCACTTGAATGTGTCACTCACCCTATTCATTTAGAAATGTATACTTTCAAATCAATAAAATTTCCCCCACCCGGGTTACTGTAGTCAAGTCCCTTCAATCTGATCCCTAAGTCTGTTCAGCCTCAGTCCACGACCAAGGAAGGCCGAGTCTGTGAGACCAAGGAGCCCGGTGCCCAAAAGGAATAAGGACAGGCACCCACGTGCACGCACACAGAGACATGGTCAAATAAACCGTGTTCAAGTTCTTTCTGTTCAGGGAACCCTGAAGATGGTTTGAAACCCCCAGGATCAACTTTGCATTTCTTCCAGGACAGGAAAATTCACAGGAAAAGAAAATACATTGTTCTCAGCCTAGGATAAAAAGTCACAAGTTGTTGTAGAATTCTTTCTGTGATTTAAATTTTTAAACGATATTCCATAAACCTAAAAAAAAACACAAAAAAACAAAGATAAAACAGAAACCGGGAAAAGAAAAAAAAAAAAAACCCTGGGCAGAGGCCTACGGTGGGGGCGGGGAGGCAGGCAGGGAGCGGGAGGAGGAGGGGCCCCTCCCTGGGACAACAGGGAGGGGGTTGGGCGGAGACCCTCTGGAGGCTAGAGGCGCCTGGGGCTGGCGGGCCCAGGCAGAACCTGTCATACAATGTAGCAGATTTGAAAGCCGGACTCCACACCTGGGGTGGAGGTGGGGTCCACTCTTAAGCTCCCAACATGGCCTGACTTTACCCATCCCCAAGTCTGATCAAAGTGGCCACTAGGTGACCCCTAAGTACTGGTGCCAGTGTCAGCCAGACAAGAAGGGACCCTCTGACGGGGCTGACAGCGAATTTTTTTTTTTCTTTCTAAAGCTTGCTTCCATTTTACACCTAGGTCTACAGGTATACCCTTGAAATGGATGCTGGTATTGAGGAAACAGGAAGTATTTTTTTCCAGTCATTTATCTGGTCCTCAATCCTCATTATTTATCATCTCCCTCCCCCCCCACACACACACAGACAGGTGGGTTAATCTCTGCAGAAAAGCTGCTGGAGATTGTTTGTCCACCAAATGCTTTCTGTTGACAGTATCTAAGAGGACAAGCAGTGACACGCATTCTGCTCTAAGATTAAAATTGCATCTATCAGTATGGTCCTATTTTACTTCTTATGTGGGTTTAGTAGGTTTCATAAAAGCTGATCTTGACTTCCACAACGGAGATGAGTGAGTTTCTGTTGTTTCCCTATTTTTCCTCACAAGCAGTTTGAATGGCTCCTTGTGCCTCAAGACTGACTGCAAAGCACAGACTCCAGGATCTCCACCCTTTGGCTCTGTCTATCCAAAAAGGGCCTCCACGTCTTTCCTCTGTGGGGTATATACTCCCAGAGGTGGCACAGTATGGTTTGTAGGGGGATATGTTTTATTGGGAAAACTGAGAGTTTGAAATCCAGCGTTTTATTTGTTAGCAACACAAATTTTGTCAATTCACATTGCCCTGCTGAGGCCCAGTCACCTAAAGTGTAGGAAATGCAATGGATAGATTTTTATATCTCTCTGTGTCTCTCTCTCTGTCTCTCTCTCTATATATATGTATATATATATATATATAAATCTGCTATAGACAGAAAAAAAGAGATAAGCAGGGATGGAGAGGTAGAAATTTCACTCACTCTCTCTCTCTCTCTCTATATATATAAATCTGCTATAGACAGAATAAAACAGATAAGGTGGGATGGAGAGATAAGAATTTCACTCTCTCTCTCTCTATATATATATATATAAATCTGCTATAGACAGAATAAAAGAGATAAGCAGGGAGGGAGAGATATAAATTCCTCTCTCACTCTCTGTCTCTCTCTATATATATATATCTGCTATAGAATAAAAGAGATAAGCAGAGAGGGAGACATAAAAATTTCTCTCAGGCCAGGCACACATGCAATCCTAGCTCTCTGGGAGCCCAAGGTGGGAGGATTGCTGGAGGTTAGGAATTCTAACCAGCTCCTGGAAGAGCAAGACCTTATCTGTACTATAAATAGAAAGAAATTAATTGGCAAAGTAATATATATAGAAAGAAAAAATAGCCGAGCATGCTGGCGCATGCCTGTAGTCCCAGCTACTCAGGAGGCTAAGACAGAAGGATCAGTTCAGTCCTGGAATTGGAGGTTTAAGTGAGCTAAGTTGAGGCCATAGCACTCTTGCCGGGGCACCAAAGGTGAAACTCTGTCTCAAAAAAAAAAAAATTATGTAAAATGGACTTACCAGAAAGACCAGCGATTGAGACATAAAAATTTCTCTCTCTCTCTTTCTCTGTCTATATATAAAACTGCTATAGGCAGAATAAAAGAGATAAGCAGGGAGGGAGAGATAAAAATTTCTCTCACTCTCTCTATTTCTCTCTCTCTCTATATATATATATATGTCTGCTATAGACAGAATAAAAGAGACAAGAAGGGAGGGAGAGATAAAAATTTCTCTCTCTGTATCTCTCTCTCTCTCTCTATATATATATATATATAACTGCTATAGACAGAATAAAAGACATAAGCAGGGAGGGAGAGATAATAATTTCTCTCACTCTCTCTCTCTCTATATTTATGTCCGCTATAGACAGAATAAAAGAGACAAGAAGGGAGGGAGAGATAAAAATTTCTCTCTCTGTTTCTCTCTCTCTGTCTCTCTCTCTCTATATATATATATAAATCTGCTATAGACAGAATCAAAGAGATAAGCTCAGAGGGAGAGATAAAAATTTCTATAAATCTCTCTCTCTCTGTCTCTGTCTCTCTTTCTCTCTCTCTATATATATAGGTCTGCTATAGATAGAATAAAAGAGATAAGCAGAGAGGGAGACATAAAAATTTCTCTCAGGCACAGCACACCTGCAATCCTAGCTCTCTGGGAGGCCAAGGTGGGAAGATTGCTAGAGGTCAGGGATTAATACCAGCCTGAGCAAGAGGAAGACCCCATCTCTACTATAAATAGAAAGAAATTAATTGGCCAAGTAATATATATAGAAAGAAAAATTAGCCGGGCATGCTGGCACATGCCTGTAGTCCCAGCTACTCAGGAGGCTGAGGCAGCAGGATCGCTTGAGCCCAGGAGTTTTAGGTTGCTGTGAGCTAGGCTGAAGCCATGGCACTCACTCTAGCCTGGGCAACAAACTGAGACTCTGTCTCAAAAAAAGTAAAAAAAAAAAATTAAAAAAAAAAAGAAAGAAAGAAAGAAATTAATTGGCCAACTAAACACACACACACACACACACACACACATAATAAGCCGGGCATGGTGGTGCATGTCTGTACTCCCAGCTACTCCGGAGGCTGAGACAGAAGGATCACTTGAGCCCAGGAGTTGGAGGTTGCTTTGAGCTAAGCTGAAGCCATAGCACCCTAGTCCGGGCCCTAAAAGTGAGACTCTGTCTCAAAAAAAAAAAAGAAAAAATTAATAATAATAAAAAAGGTCTTACTTACCAGAAAAAGCAGGGAGGGAGAGATAATAATTTCTCTCTCTCTCTCTCTCTCTCTCTCTCTCTCTCAATGTATATATTTTCTGTGATTTTCTCCAAAGTGTTCCTTTGTCCAGGAACTGGCCCAGAGAACTGATCAATGAGGTGGACCCCGGATTGAATACTGAATGACAGTTTCAGTAAAACATTTTGGAATGCAAGAGAACTTTGGTCAGAGGGAGACATTAACATGATAAAAGTAGAGTCAAGCTTGAGATCCAGTTAAGTGGACCCCTAAAGTGAGGGGAGCTAGCAAGGAAAAGACAAGGGGTAAGGAGAAGTCACAGCAAGGAGGTTGGAGGAGGCTTTGTGGGGCTGGCGACCAGGTCACACTCCAGAGGTGGCACAGTATGATTGGTAGGGGGATAGGTTTTATTGGGAAAACGGAGAGTTTGAACCCCAGCGTTTTATTTGTTAGCAACACAAATTTTCTCAATTCACATTCCCCTGCTGAGGCCCAGTCACCTAAAGACTAGGAAATGCAATGGATAGATTGATATCTCTCTCTCTGTGTGTGTCTCTCTGTGTCTCTCTCTCTATATATATAAATCTGCCATAGACAGAATAAAAGAGATAAGCAGGGATGGAGAGATAAAAATTTCACTCACTCTCTCTCTCTCTCTCTCTAAATCTGCTATAGACAGAATAAAAGAAATAAGAAGGGAGGGAGAGATATAAATTCCTCTCTCTCTGTATAAATCTGCTATAGACAGAATAAAAGAGATAAGCAGGGAGGGAGAGATAAAAATTTCTCTCAGGCCCAGTACAGCTGTAATCCTAGCTATCTGCGAGGCTGAGGCAGGCGGATTGCTCAAGGATAGGAGTTCAAAAGCAGCCTGAGGAAGAGCAAGACCATCTCTACTATAAATAGAAAGAAATTAATAGGCCAACTAAACACACACACACAAACACATAATAAGCCGGGCATGGTGGTGCATGTCTGTAGTTCCAGCTACTCAGGAGGCTGAAACAGAAGGGTCACTTGAGCCCAGGAGTTTGAGGTAGCTGTGAGCTAAGCTGATGCCATAGCACTCTAGCCCTGGCACCAAAAGTGAGACTCTGTCTCAAAAAAAAGAATAATAATCATAAAAAAGGACTTACCAGATAAAGCAGGGAGGGAGAGATAATAATTTGTCTCTCTCACTCTCTCTGTCTCTCTCTCTCTACGTCTGCTATAGACAGAATAAAAGACATAAGCAGGGAGGGAGAGATAAAAATTTCTCTCAGGCCCAGCACACCTGTAATCCTAGCTCTCTGGGAGGCCAAGGGGGAAGGATTGCTGGAGGTCAGGAGTTCAAATCAGTGGGAGCAAGAGCAAGACCCCGTCTCTACTATAAATAGAAAGAAATTAATTGGCCAAGTAATAGAGAGAGAGAGAAAAATTAGCCAGGCATGATGACACTGCCTGTAGTCCTAGCTACTTGGGAGGCTGAGGCAGGAGGATGGCTTGAGCCCAGGAGGTTGAGGTTGCCGTGAGCTAGGCTGACGCCATGGCACTCACTCTAGCCTGGGCAACAAAGTGAGACTCTGTCTCAAAAAATTAAATGCATGCATGAATGAATGAATGAATAAATAAATAAAAGTCTGTTAAAAAATACATAGAGGGAGGGTTCTCCGCTTTAGCCATTATTGTGGTTAATCACTTCACTGGTCTCAGCTGGGCCAAAAACAAGGCCTGTGGGGCTGGGGACCGACCGCTCTGGAGTTTTAAGAAAAGATTGAACTGCTCTTGGGGATAGAGGCCAGACTACAAATTTTCAACATCAGGGGGTGGGGGGGTGGAGTTTTAAAAGGACACAAAATGTCTCTGTCCTTTATTTTTTTTGCCCTCTCTCTAGACCATTCCCTCTATTACACTGTGAAATTCATGATGTTAAATAGTTTTTCCTTGGAGAAACTTTGTGGTCGGGGCTATGTGAAGTAGGAAGGGTGTTTTATATGTTTCCAGGACATCATAAAAAATTGAGCAGACTCATCTAGGATCATTAGGGAAATGAATGATTTGCCTCTCCTAAATGTTGAGCTACCACAACAAGCTGCAGGAGGGGACCCTCCCGGACACCTATCCACTGACACAGGCCCACGGGAGTGTGTTGCTCACCCTATTCATTTAGAAATGTATACTTTGGAATCAATAAAATTCACAGGAAGAGAAAATACATTGTTCTCAGCCTAGGATAAAAAGTCACAAGTTGTTGTAGAATTCTTTCTGTGATTTAAATTTTTAAACGATATTCCATAAACCTAAAAGAAACACACAAAAATACCCAAAAAAAACCAAGATAAAACACAAACCGGGAAAAGAAAAAAAAAAAAAAAAACCCTGGGCAGAGGCCTACGGTGGGGGCGGGGAGGCAGGCAGGGAGCGGGAGGAGGAGGAGGGGCCCCTCCCTGGGACAACAGGGAGGGGGTTGGGCGGAGACCCTCTGGAGGCTAGAGGCGCCTGGGGCTGGCGGGCCCAGGCAGAACCTGTCATACAATGTAGCAGATTTGAAAGCCGGCCTCCACACCTGGGGTGGGGGTGGGGTCCACTCTTAAGCTCCCAACATGGCCTGACTTTACCCATCCCCAAGTCTGATCAAAGTGGCCACTAGATGACACCTAAGTACCGGTGCCAGTGTCAGCCAGACAAGAAGGGACCCTCTGACGGGGCTGACAGCGATTTTTTTTTTTCTTTCTAAAGTTTGCTTCCATTTTACACCTAGGTCTACAGGTATACCCTTGAAATGGATGCTGGTATTGAGGAAACAGGAAGTATTTTTTTCCAGTCATTTATCTGGTCCTCAATCCTCATTATTTATCATGTCCACCCGCCAAGTAATATATATAGAAAGAAAAATTAGCCAAGCATTCTGGCACATGCCTGTAGTCCCAGCTACTCAAGAGGCTGAGACAGAAGGATGACTTGAGGCCAGGAGTTTGAGGTTGCTGTGAGCTAAGCTGACACCATAGCACTCTAGCCCGGGCACCAAAAGTGAGACTCTGTCAAAAAAAAAAAAAAAAAAAATTAAGAACTATGGACTTAGCAGTAAAAGCAGGGATTCAGAGATAAAAATTTCACTCTCTCTCTCTCTCTGTATGTATGTGTATATATATAAATCTGCTATAGAGAGAATAAAAGAGATAAGAAGGGAGGGAGAGATAAAAATTCCTCTCTCTCTCTCTATATATATATATATATACACACATATATATATATATATATATAAATCTGCTATAGACAGAATAAAAGAGATAAGCAGGGATGGAGAGATAAAATTTCACTCACTCTCTCTCTCTCTCTCTCTCTATGTATATATATATGGAGAGAGAGATCTGCTATAGACAGAATAAAAGAGATAAGCAGGGATGGAGAGATAAAAATTTCACTCTCTCTCTCTCTCTACATATATATATATATATAAATCTGCTATAGACAGAATAAAAGAGATAAGAAGGGAGGGAAAGATATGAATTCCTCTGTCTCTCTGTCTCTCTCTCTCTCTATATATATATATATAAATCTGCTATTGACAGAATAAAAGAGATAAGAAGGGAGGGAGAGATATAAATTCTCTCTCTCTCTCTATATATATATATATAAATCTGCTATAGACAGAATAAAAGAGATAAGCAGGGATGGAGAGATAAAAATTTCACTCTCTCTCTCTCAATGTGTATATATATAAATCTGCTATAGACAGAATAAAAGAGATAAGAAGGGAGGGAGAGATATAAATTCCTCTCTCACTCTCTCTCTCTCTGTATATATATATATAAATCTGCTATAGACAGAATAAAAGAGAGAAGAAGGGAGGGAGAGATATGAATTCCTCTGTCTCTCTGTCTCTCTCTCTCTCTCTCTATATATATATATATATAAATCTGCTATTGACAGAATAAAAGAGATAAGAAGGGAGGGAGAGATATAAATTCTCTCTCTCTCTATATATATATATATAAATCTGCTATAGACAGAATAAAAGAGATAAGAAGGGAGGGAGAGATAAAAATTTCACTCTCTCTCTCTCTCCAGATATATATATATATATATATATAAATCTGCTATAGACAGAATCAAAGAGATAAGCAGGGAGGGAGAGTTATAAATTCCTCTCTCACTCTCTCTCTCTCTGTATATATATATATAAATCTGCTATAGACAGAATAAAAGAGATAAGAAGGGAGGGAGAGATATGAATTCCTCTGTCTCTCTGTCTCTCTCTCTCTCTCTCTATATATATATATATAAATCTGCTATTGACAGAATAAAAGAGATAAGAAGGGAGGGAGAGATATAAATTCTCTCTCTCTCTATATATATATATATAAATCTGCTATAGACAGAATAAAAGAGATAAGAAGGGAGGGAGAGATAAAAATTTCACTCTCTCTCTCTCTCTCCATATATATATATATATATATATATATATATAAATCTGCTATAGACAGAATAAAAGAGATAAGCAGGGAGGGAGAGATAAATATTTCACTCTCTCTCTCTTTCTCTCTCTCTCTGTGTATATATATATAAATGTGCTATAGACAGAATTAAAGAGATAAGCAGGGAGGGAGAGATAAAAATTTTTCTCAGGCCCAGCACACCTGTAGTCCTAGCTCTCTGGGAGACTGAGGCAGCAGGATTGCAGGAAGTCAGGAGTTCAAACCAGCCTGAGCAAGAGCAAAACCCCATCTCTACTATAAACACAAAGAAATTAATTGGCCAAGTAATATATATAGAAAGAAAAATGAGCCAGGCGTGGCGGCATATCCCTGTAGTCCCAGCTGTTTGGGAGGCTGAGGCAGGAGGATTGCTTGAGCCTAGGAGGTTGAGGTTGCTGTGAGCTAGTCTGAAGCCATAGCACCCTAGCCCGGGCCCTAAAAGTGAGACTCTGTCTCAAAAAAAAAGAAAAAATTAATAATAATAAAAAAGGTCTTACTTTCCAGAAAAAGCAGGGAGGGAGAGATAATAATTTCTCTCTCTCTCTCTCTGTTTCTCTCTCTCTCGCTCTCTCTCTCTCTCTCTGTATATATTTTCTGTGATTTTCTCCAAAGTGTTCTTTTCTTCAGGAACTGGCCCAGAGAACTGATAAATGAGGTGCACCCCGGGTTGAATACTGAATGACAGTTTCAGTAAAACATTTTGGAATGCAAGAGAACTTTGGTCAGAGGGAGACATTAACATGATAAAAGTGGAGTCAAGCTTGAGATCCAGTTAAGTGGACCCCTAAAGTGAGGCGAGCTAGCAAGGAAAAGACAAGGGGTAAGGAGAAGTCACAGCAAGGAGGTGGGAGGAGGCTTTGCTGGGCTGGCGATCCCATCACACTGCTGCTATAGACAGAATGTCTGCTATAGACAGAATAAAAGAGAAAAGAGATAAGCAGGGAGGGAGACATAAAAATTTCTCTCAGGCCCAGCACAGCTGCAATCCTAGCTCTGGGAGGCCAAGGTGGGAGGATTGCTGGAGGTCAGGAATTCAAACCAGCCTGAGCAAGAGGAAGACCCCATCTCTACTATAAATAGAAAGAAATTAATTGGCCAGGTAATATATATAGGAAGAAAAATTAGCCAGGCATGCTGGCACATGCCTGTAGTCCCAACTACTCAAGAGGCTGAGACAGAAGGATCACTTGAACCCAGGATTTTGAGGTTGCTGTGAGCTAAGCTGAAGCCATAGCACCCTAGCCCAGGCCCTAAGAGTGAGACTCTGTCTCAAAAAAAAAGAAAAAATTAATAATAATAAAAAAGGTCTGTCTTACCAGAAAAAGGAGGGAGGGAGAGATAAAAATTTCTCTCTCTCTCTCTCTCTCTCTCTCTGTATATATATATATATAATGTATATATATATATATATATATATATATATATATATATATGCATGCATGAATGAATGAATGAATAAATAAATAAATAAAAGTATGTTAAAAAATACATAGAGTGAGGGTTCTCCGCTTTAACCATTATTGTGGTTAATCATTTCACTGGTCTCAGCTGGGCCAAAAACAAGGCCTGTGGGTCTGGGGACTGCTCAGAAGTTTTAAGAAAGGAATTAACTCCTCTTGGGGATAGAGGCCAGACTACAAGTTTCCAACATCAGGGGGTGGGGGGGAAGTTTTAAAAGGACACAAAATGTTTCTTTCCTTTATTTTTTTTTCCCTCTGTCTAGACCATTCCCTCTATTACACTGTGAAATTCATGATGTTGAATATTTTTTCCTGGGAGAAACTTTGTGGTCGGCTACGTGAAGTAGGAAGGGTGTTTTATATGTTTCCAGGACATCATAAAAAATTGAGCAGACTCATCTAGGATCATTAGGGAAGTGAATGATTTGCCTCTCCTAAATGTTGAGCTACCACAACAAGCTGCAGAAGGGGACCCTCCCGGACACCTATCCACTGACACAGGCCCCACGGGAGTGTGTTGCTCACCCTATTCATTTAGAAATGTATACTTTGGAATCAATAAAATTCACAGGAAGAGAAAATACATTGTTCTCAGCCTAGGATAAAAAGTCACAAGTTGTTGTAGAATTCATTCTGTGATTTTAATTTTTAAACGATATTCCATAAACCTAAAAAAAACACACAAAAATACCCAAAAATACCAAGATAAAACACAAACCGGGAAAAGAAAAAAAAAAAAAAAAAACCCTGGGCAGAGGCCTACGGTGGGGGCGGGGAGGCAGGCAGGGAGCGGGAGGAGGAGGAGGGGCCCCTCCCTGGGACAACAGGGAGGGGGTTGGGCGGAGACCCTCTGGAGGCTAGAGGCGCCTGGGGCTGGCGGGCCCAGGCAGAACCTGTCATACAATGTAGCAGATTTGAAAGCCGGCCTCCACACCTGGGGTGGGGGTGGGGTCCACTCTTAAGCTCCCAACATGGCCTGACTTTACCCATCCCCCAAGTCTGATCAAAGTGGCCACTAGGTGACCCCTAAGTACCAGTGCCAGTGTCAGCCAGACAAGAGGGGACCCTCTGACGGGGCTGACAGCGATTTTTTTTTTTTCTTTCTAAAGCTTGCCTCCATTTTCCACCTAGTTCTACAGGTATACCCTTAAAATGGATGCTGGTATTGAGGAAACAGGAAGTATTTTTTTCCAGTCATTTATCTGGTCCTCAATCCTCATTATTTATCATGTCCACCCGCCAAGTAATATATACAGAAAGAAAAATTAGCCAGGCATGCTGGCACATGCCTGTAGTCCCAGCTACTCAAGAGGCTGAGACAGAAGGATGACTTGAGGCCAGGAGTTTGAGGTTGCTGTGAGCTAAGCTGACACCATAGCACTCTAGCCCGGGCAACAAAAGTGAGACTCTGTCAAAAAAAAAAAAAAAAATTAAGAACTATGGACTTAGCAGTAAAAGCAGGGATTCAGAGATAAAAATTTCACTCTCTCTCTCTCTCTGTATGTATGTGTATATATATAAATCTGCTATAGAGAGAATAAAAGAGATAAGAAGGGAGGGAGAGATAAAAATTCCTCTC
Organism: Microcebus murinus; assembly: GCF_040939455.1. Taxonomy (NCBI): domain Eukaryota; kingdom Metazoa; phylum Chordata; class Mammalia; order Primates; family Cheirogaleidae; genus Microcebus; species Microcebus murinus. Next base: position 644,360 of record NW_027438957.1, read on the forward strand.
TCTCTCTCTCTATATATATATACATATATATATATATATAAATCTGCTATAGACAGAATAAAAGAGATAAGCAGGGATGGAGAGATAAAATTTCACTCACTCTCTCTCTCTCTCTCTCTCTATGTATATATATATGGAGAGAGAGAGATCTGCTATAGACAGAATAAAAGAGATAAGCAGGGATGGAGAGATAAAAATTTCACTCACTCTCTCTCTGTCTCTCTCTCTCTCTATATATATATAAATCTGCTATAGACAGAATAAAAGAAATAAAAAGGGAGGGAGAGATATAAATTCCTCTCTCTCTCTCTCTCTCTCTCTCTATATATATATATATATATATAAATCTGCTATAGACAGAATAAAAGAGATAAGCAGGGAGGGAGAGATAAAAATTTCACTCTCTCTCTCTCTGTGTGTATATATATAAATCTGCTATAGACAGAATAAAAGAGATAAGAAGGGAGGTAGAGATAAAAATTTCACTCTCTCTCTCTCTCCATATATATATATATATATATAAATCTGCTATAGACAGAATAAAAGAGATAAGCAGGGAGGGAGAGATAAATATTTCACTCTCTCTCTCTTTCTCTCTCTCTCTGTGTATATATATATAAATCTGCTATAGACAGAATAAAAGAGATAAGAAGGGAGGGAGAGATATAAATTCCTCTCTCTCTCTCTCTGTCTCTCTCTCTGTCTATATATATATATATAAATCTGCTATAGACAGAATTAAAGAGATAAGCAGGGAGGGAGAGAAAAAAATTTCTCTCAGGCCCAGCACACCTGTAGTCCTAGCTCTCTGGGAGACTGAGGCGGGAGGATTGCTGGAGGTCAGGATTTCAAACCAGCCTGAGCAAGAGCAACACCCCATCTCTACTATAAACACGAAGAAATTAATTGGCCAAGTAGTATATGTAGAAAGAAAAATTAGCCAGGCGTGGCGGCACATCCCTGTAGTCCCAGCTGTTTGGGAGGCTGAGGCAGGAGGATTGCTTGAGCCCAGCAGTTTGAGGTTGCTGTGAGCTAGTTTTTCTGGATGATATGAATTTCAATTTTGTGTATTTCCATTTCCTTCTGAGCCTTTAGGAGTCTCTTAGTGAGAAGTCGGGGGAGATTGTATTGACAGATATGTGCAAAAAGCAAATCTGAATCAAATTTCTAATATAATTTTTAAGTTATATTTAAATTTTAAACATTCTAGGACTCTAAGAATGTATGGGTTGAAAGATAAAAATGTAGGGTACCTGATAGGCGACGGAAGACAATGTGGTCCCATTTACAGATAGGAAATTTAGTGCCTTTCATGCATGAGTAAAGATTTCTAGAATCTTATAAAGAAGAGGAAGAAGAAACATGACATAGAATGACATGGAGAGAGAAAAAAAGTGTTCCTGGCAATATATTAAATTTTGGGGGAATGATCAGATAGACTCATGAGGCTCTAAACCAGCATACAGTGGACGGAGGCCACATCTGTTTTCTGTGATTTTCTCCAAAGTGTTCTTTTGTCCAGGAACTGGCCCAGAGAACTGATAAATAAGGTGGACATTAGATTGAATACTGAATGACAGTTTCAGTCAAATGTTTTGGAATGCAAGAGAACTTTGGTCAGAGGGAGACATTAACATGATAAAAGTGGAGTCAAGCTTGAGATCCAGTTAAGTGGACCCCTAAAGTGAGGGGAGCTAGCAAGGAAAAGACAAGGGGTAAGGAGAAGTCACAGCAAGGAGGTTGGAGGAGGCTTTGTGGGGCTGGCGACCAGGTCACACTCCAGAGGTGGCACAGTATGATTGGTAGGGGGATAGGTTTTATTGGGAAAACGGAGAGTTTGAACCCCAGCGTTTTATTTGTTAGCAACACAAATTTTGTCAATTCACATTCCCCTGCTGAGGCCCAGTCACCTAAAGACTAGGAAATGCAATGGATAGATTGATATCTCTCTCTCTCTCTCTCTGTGTCTCTTTGTCTCTCTCTCTATATATATATATAAATCTGCTATAGACAGAATAAAAGAGATAAGCAGGGATGGAGGGATAAAAATTTCACTCTCTCTCTCTCTCTCTCTATAAATCTGCTATAGACAGAATAAAAGAAATCAGAAGGGAGGGAGAGATATAAATTCCTCTCTCTCTGTATAAATCTGCTATAGACAGAATAAAAGAGATAAGCAGGGAGGGAGAGATAAAAATTTCTCTCAGGCCCAGTACAGCTGTAATCCTAGCTCTCTGGGAGGCTGAGGCAGGAGGATTGCTCAAGGATAGGAGTTCAAAACCAGCCTGAGGAAGAGAAAGACCATCTCTACTATAAATAGAAAGAAATTAATTGGCCAACTAAACACACACACACAAACACATAATAGGCCGGGCATGGTGGTGCATGTCTGTAGTTCCAGCTACTCAGGAGGCTGAAACAGAAGGATCACTTGAGCCCAGGAGTTTGAGGTAGCTGTGAGCTAAGCTGACGCCATAGCACTCTAGCCCTGGCACCAAAAGTGAGACTGTGTCTCAAAAAAAAGAAGAAGAATAATAATCATAAAAAAGGACTTACCAGATAAAGCAGGGAGGGAGAGATAATAATTTCTCTCTCTCACTCTCTCTGTCTCTCTCTCTGTCTCTCTCTCTCTCTCTCTATGTCTGCTATAGACAGAATAAAAGACATAAGCAGGGAGGGAGAGATAAAAATTTCTCTCAGGCCCAGCACACCTGTAATCCTAGCTCTCTGGGAGGCCAAGGGGGAAGGATTGCTGGAGGTCAGGAGTTCAAATCAGTGGGAGCAAGAGCAAGACCCCATCTCTACTATAAATAGAAAGAAATTAATTGGCCAAGTAATAGAGAGAGAGAAAAATTAGCCAGGCATGATGACACTGCCTGTAGTCCCAGCTACTTGGGAGGCTGAGGCAGGAGGATGGCTTGAGCCCAGGAGGTTGAGGTTGCCGTGAGCTAGGCTGATGCCATGGCACTCACTCTAGCCTGGGCAACAAAGTGAGACTCTGTCTCAAAAAATTAAATGCATGCATGCATGCATGAATGAATGAATGAATGAATGAATGAATAAATAAAAGTATGTTAAAAAATACATAGAGGGAGGGTTCTCCGCTTTAACCATTATTGTGGTTAATCATTTCACTGGTCTCAGCTGGGCCAAAAACAAGGCCTGTGGGTCTGGGGACTGCTCAGGAGTTTTAAGAAAGGAATTAACTCCTCTTGGGGATAGAGGCCAGACTACAAGTTTCCAACATCAGGGGGTGGGGGGGAAGTTTTAAAAGGACACAAAATGTTTCTTTCCTTTATTTTTTTTTCCCTCTCTCTAGACCATTCCCTCTATTACACTGTGAAATTCATGATGTTGAATATTTTTTCCTGGGAGAAACTTTGTGGTCGGCTATGTTTAGTAGGAAGGGTGTTTTATATGTTTCCACGACATCATAAAAAATTCAGCAGACTCATCTAGGATCATAAGGGAAATGAATGATTTTCCTCTCCTAAATGTGGAGGTACCACAACAAGCTGCAGGAGGACCCTCTGGGACACCTATCCAGGGACAGAGGCCCCTCTGGAATGTGTCACTCACCCTATTCATTTAGAAATGTATACTTTCAAATCAATAAAATTTCCCCCACCCGGGTTACTGTAGTCAAGTCCCTTCAATCTGATCCCTAAGTCTGTTCAGCCTCAGTCCACGACCAAGGAAGGCCCACTCTGTGAGACCAAAGAGCCCGGTGCCCAAAAGGAATAAGGACAGGCACCCACGTGCACGCACACAGAGACATGGTCAAATAAACCGTGTTCAAGGTCTTTCTGTTCAGGAAAACCAGAAGATGGTTTGAAACCTCCAGGATCAACTTTGCATTTCTTCCAGGACAGGAAAATTCACAGGAAGAGAAAATACATTGCTCTCAGCCTAGGATAAAAAGCCACAAGTTGTTGTAGAATTCATTCTGTGATTTAATTTTTAAACGATATTCCATAAACCTAAAAAAAACACTAAAGACAAAGATAAAACAGAAACCGGGAAAAGAAAAAAAAAAACCCTGGGCAGAGGCCTACGGTGGGGGCGGGGAGGCAGGCAGGGAGCGGGAGGAGGAGGAGGGGCCCCTCCCTGGGACAACAGGGAGGGGGTTGGGCGGAGACCCTTGGAGGCTAGAGGCGCCTGGGGCTGGCGGGCCCAGGCAGAACCTGTCATACAATGTAGCAGATTTGAAAGCCGGCCTCCACACCTGGGGTGGGGGTGGGGTCCACTCTTAAGCTCCCAACATGGCCTGACTTTACCCATCCCCAAGTCTGATCAAAGTGGCCACTAGGTGACCCCTAAGTACCGGTGCCAGTGTCAGCCAGACAAGAGGGGACCCTCTGATGGGGCTGACAGCGATTTTTTTTTTTCTTTCTAAAGCTTGCCTCCATTTTCCACCTAGGTCTACAGGTATACCCTTAAAATGGATGCTGGTATTGAGGAAACAGGAAGTATTTTTTTCCAGTCATTTATCTGGTCCTCAATCCTCATTATTTATCATGTCCACCCGCCAAGTAATATATATAGAAAGAAAAATTAGCCAGGCATGCTGGCACATGCCTGTAGTCCCAGCTACTCAAGAGGCTGAGACAGAAGGATGACTTGAGGCCAGGAGTTTGAGGTTGCTGTGAGCTAAGCTGACACCATAGCACTCTAGCCCGGGCACCAAAAGTGAGACTCTGTCAAAAAAAAAAAAAAAAAATTAAGAACTATGGACTTAGCAGTAAAAGCAGGGATTCAGAGATAAAAATTTCACTCTCTCTCTCTCTCTGTATGTATGTGTGTATATATAAATCTGCTATAGAGAGAATAAAAGAGATAAGAAGGGAGGGAGAGATAAAAATTCCTCTCTCTCTCTCTCTATATATATATATACATATATATATATATATATATATATAAAAATCTGCTATAGACAGAATAAAAGAGATAAGCAGGGATGGAGAGATAAAATTTCACTCACTCTCTCTCTCTCTCTCTCTCTATGTATATATATATGGAGAGAGAGAGATCTGCTATAGACAGAATAAAAGAGATAAGCAGGGATGGAGAGATAAAAATTTCACTCACTCTCTCTCTCTCTCTCTATATATATATATATAAATCTGCTATAGACAGAATAAAAGAAATAAAAAGGGAGGGAGAGATATAAATTCCTCTCTCTCTCTCTCTCTATATATATATATATAAATCTGCTATAGACAGAATAAAAGAGATAAGCAGGGAGGGAGAGATAAAAATTTCACTCTCTCTCTCTCTCTCTCTCTGTGTATATATATAAATCTGCTATAGACAGAATAAAAGAGATAAGAAGGGAGGTAGAGATAAAAATTTCACTCTCTCTCTCTCTCCATATATATATATATATATAAATCTGCTATAGACAGAATAAAAGAGATAAGCAGGGAGGGAGAGATAAATATTTCACTCTCTCTCTCTTTCTCTCTCTCTCTGTGTATATATATATAAATCTGCTATAGACAGAATAAAAGAGATAAGAAGGGAGGGAGAGATATAAATTCCTCTCTCTCTCTCTCTCTCTCTCTCTCTGTCTATATATATATATATATATATCTGCTATAGACAGAATAAAAGAGATAAGCTGGGATGGAGAGATAAGAATTTCACTCACTCTCTCTCTCTCTCTCTATATATATATATATAAATCTGCTATAGACAGAATAAAAGAGATAAGAAGGGAGGGAGAGATATGAATTCCTCTGTCTCTCTGTCTCTCTGTCTCTCTCTCTATATATATATATATATAAATCTGCTATTGACAGAATAAAAGAGATAAGCTGGGATGGAGAGATAAAAATTCTCTCTCTCTCTCTCTCTCTATATATATATATATAAATCTGCTATTGACAGAATAAAAGAGATAAGCAGGGATGGAGAGATAAAAATTTCACTCTGTCTCTCTCTGTATATATATAAATCTGCTATAGACAGAATAAAAGAGATAAGAAGGGAGGGAGAGATAAAAATTTCACTCTCTCTCTCTCTCTCCATGTATATATATATATATAAATCTGCTATAGACAGAATAAAAGAGATAAGCAGGGAGGGAGAGATAAATATTTCACTCTCTCTCTCTTTCTCTCTCTCTCTGTGTATATATATATAAATCTGCTATAGACAGAATTAAAGAGATAAGCAGGGAGGGAGAGATAAAAATTTTTCTCAGGCCCAGCACACCTGTAGTCCTAGCTCTCTGGGAGACTGAGGCAGCAGGATTGCAGGAAGTCAGGAGTTCAAACCAGCCTGAGCAAGAGCAAAACCCCATGTCTACTATAAACACAAAGAAATTAATTGGCCAAGTAATATATATAGAAAGAAAAATGAGCCAGGCGTGGCGGCATATCCCTGTAGTCCCAGCTGTTTGGGAGGCTGAGGCAGGAGGATTGCTTGAGCCTAGGAGGTTGAGGTTGCTGTGAGCTAGTCTGAAGCCATAGCACCCTAGCCCGGGCCCTAAAAGTGAGACTCTGTCTCAAAAAAAAAGAAAAAATTAATAATAATAAAAAAGGTCTTACTTTCCAGAAAAAGCAGGGAGGGAGAGATAATTTCTCTCTCTCTCTCTGTTTCTCTCTCTCTCTCTGTATATATTTTCTGTGATATTCTCCAAAGTGTTCTTTTCTTCAGGAACTGGCCCAGAGAACTGATAAATGAGGTGGACCCCGGATTGAATACTGAATGACACTTTCAGTAAAACATTTTGGAATGCAAGAGAACTTTGGTCAGAGGGAGACATTAACATGATAAAAGTGGAGTCAAGCTTGAGATCCAGTTAAGTGGACCCCTAAAGTGAGGCAAGCTAGCAAGGAAAAGACAAGGGGTAAGGAGAAGTCACAGCAAGGAGGTGGGTGGGAGGAGGCTTTGCTGGGCTGGCGACCCCATCACACTGCTGCTATAGACAGAATGTCTGCTATAGACAGAATAAAAGAGAAAAGAGATAAGCAGGGAGGGAGACATAAAAATTTCTCTCAGGCCCAGCACAGCTGCAATCCTAGCTCTGGGAGGCCAAGGTGGGAGGATTGCTGGAGGTCAGGAATTCAAACCAGCCTGAGCAAGAGGAAGACCCCATCTCTACTATAAATAGAAAGAAATTAATTGGCCAGGTAATATATATAGGAAGAAAAATTAGCCAGGCATGCTGGCACATGCCTGTAGTCCCAACTACTCAAGAGGCTGAGACAGAAGGATCACTTGAACCCAGGATTTTGAGGTTGCTGTGAGCTAAGCTGAAGCCATAGCACCCTAGCCCAGGCCCTAAGAGTGAGACTCTGTCTCAAAAAAAAAGAAAAAATTAATAATAATAAAAAAGGTCTGTCTTACCAGAAAAAGGAGGGAGAGATAAAAATTTCTCTCTCTCTCTCTCTCTCTCTGTATATATATATATATATAATGTATATATATATATATGCATGCATGAATGAATGAATGAATGAATGAATAAATAAATAAATAAAAGTATGTTAAAAAATACATAGAGTGAGGGTTCTCCGCTTTAACCATTATTGTGGTTAATCATTTCACTGGTCTCAGCTGGGCCAAAAACAAGGCCTGTGGGTCTGGGGACTGCTCAGAAGTTTTAAGAAAGGAATTAACTCCTCTTGGGGATAGAGGCCAGACTACAGGTTTCCAACATCAGGGGGTGGGGGGGAAGTTTTAAAAGGACACAAAATGTTTCTTTCCTTTATTTTTTTTTCCCTCTGTCTAGACCATTCCCTCTATTACACTGTGAAATTCATGATGTTGAATATTTTTTCCTGGGAGAAACTTTGTGGTCGGCTACGTGAAGTAGGAAGGGTGTTTTATATGTTTCCAGGACATCATAAAAAATTGAGCAGACTCATCTAGGATCATTAGGGAAGTGAATGATTTGCCTCTCCTAAATGTTGAGCTACCACAACAAGCTGCAGGAGGGGACCCTCCCGGACACCTATCCACTGACACAGGCCCCACGGGAGTGTGTTGCTCACCCTATTCATTTAGAAATGTATACTTTGGAATCAATAAAATAAAATTCACAGGAAGAGAAAATACATTGTTCTCAGCCTAGGATAAAAAGTCACAAGTTGTTGTAGAATTCATTCTGTGATTTAAATTTTTAAACGATATTCCATAAACCTAAAAAAAAACCACACAAATAAACAAAATAACAAAGATTAAACAGAAACCGGGAAAAGAAAAAAAAAAAAAAAACCCTGGGCAGAGGCCTACGGTGGGGGCGGGGAGGCAGGCAGGGAGCGGGAGGAGGAGGGGCCCCTCCCTGGGACAACAGGGAGGGGGTTGGGCGGAGACCCTCTGGAGGCTAGAGGCGCCTGGGGCTGGCGGGCCCAGGCAGAACCTGTCATACAGTGTAGCAGATTTGAAAGCCGGCCTCCACACCTGGGGTGGGGGTGGGGTCCACTCTTAAGCTCCCAACATGGCCTGACTTTACCCATCCCCAAGTCTGATCAAAGTGGCCACTAGATGACACCTAAGTACTGGTGCCAGTGTCAGCCAGACAAGAGGGGACCCTCTGACGGGGCTGACAGCGAATTTTTTTTTTTCTTTCTAAAGCTTGCTTCCATTTTACACCTAGGTCTACAGGTATACCCTTGAAATGGATGCTGGTATTGAGGAAACAGGAAGTATTTTTTTCCAGTCATTTATCTGGTCCTCAATCCTCATTATTTATCATGTCCACCCGCCAAGTAATATATATAGAAAGAAAAATTAGCCAGGCATTCTGGCACATGCCTGTAGTCCCAGCTACTCAAGAGGCTGAGACAGAAGGATGACTTGAGGCCAGGAGTTTGAGGTTGCTGTGAGCTAAGCTGACACCATAGCACTCTAGCCCGGGCACCAAAAGTGAGACTCTGTCAAAAAAAAAAAAAAAAAAATTAAGAACTATGGACTTAGCAGTAAAAGCAGGGATTCAGAGATAAAAATTTCACTCTCTCTCTCTCTCTGTATGTATGTGTGTATATATAAATCTGCTATAGAGAGAATAAAAGAGATAAGAAGGGAGGGAGAGATAAAAATTCCTCTCTCTCTCTCTCTATATATATATACATATATATATATATATATAAAAATCTGCTATAGACAGAATAAAAGAGATAAGCAGGGATGGAGAGATAAAATTTCACTCTCTCTCTCTCTCTCTCTCTCTCTCTATGTATATATATATGGAGAGAGAGAGATCTGCTATAGACAGAATAAAAGAGATAAGCAGGGATGGAGAGATAAAAATTTCACTCACTCTCTCTCTCTCTCTCTATATATATAAATCTGCTATAGACAGAATAAAAGAAATAAAAAGGGAGGGAGAGATATAAATTCCTCTCTCTCTCTCTCTCTCTCTCTCTCTCTCTCTATATATATATATATATATAAATCTGCTATAGACAGAATAAAAGAGATAAGCAGGGAGGGAGAGATAAAAATTTCACTCTCTCTCTCTCTGTGTATATATATAAATCTGCTATAGACAGAATAAAAGAGATAAGAAGGGAGGTAGAGATAAAAATTTCACTCTCTCTCTCTCTCCATATATATATATATATAAATCTGCTATAGACAGAATAAAAGAGATAAGCAGGGAGGGAGAGATAAATATTTCACTCTCTCTCTCTTTCTCTCTCTCTCTGTATATATATATATAAATCTGCTATAGACAGAATAAAAGAGATAAGAAGGGAGGGAGAGATATAAATTCCTCTCTCTCTCTCTCTCTCTGTCTCTCTCTCTGTCTATATATATATATATATATATCTGCTATAGACAGAATAAAAGAGATAAGCTGGGATGGAGAGATAAGAATTTCACTCTCTCTCTCTCTCTCTCTATATATATATATATATATATAAATCTGCTATAGACAGAATAAAAGAGATAAGAAGGGAGGGAGAGATATGAATTCCTCTGTCTCTCTGTCTCTCTGTCTCTCTCTCTCTCTATATATATATATATATAAATCTGCTATTGACAGAATAAAAGAGATAAGCTGGGATGGAGAGATAAAAATTCTCTCTCTCTCTCTCTATATATATATATATAAATCTGCTATAGACAGAATAAAAGAGATAAGCAGGGAGGGAGAGATAAAAATTTCACTCTCTCTCTCTCTGTATATATATAAATCTGCTATAGACAGAATAAAAGAGATAAGAAGGGAGGGAGAGATAAAAATTTCACTCTCTCTCTCTCTCTCCATGTATATATATATATATAAATCTGCTATAGACAGAATAAAAGAGATAAGCAGGGAGGGAGAGATAAATATTTCACTCTCTCTCTCTTTCTCTCTCTCTCTGTGTATATATATATAAATCTGCTATAGACAGAATTAAAGAGATAAGCAGGGAGGGAGAGATAAAAATTTTTCTCAGGCCCAGCACACCTGTAGTCCTAGCTCTCTGGGAGACTGAGGCAGCAGGATTGCAGGAAGTCAGGAGTTCAAACCAGCCTGAGCAAGAGCAAAACCCCATGTCTACTATAAACACAAAGAAATTAATTGGCCAAGTAATATATATAGAAAGAAAAATGAGCCAGGCGTGGCGGCATATCCCTGTAGTCCCAGCTGTTTGGGAGGCTGAGGCAGGAGGATTGCTTGAGCCTAGGAGGTTGAGGTTGCTGTGAGCTAGTCTGAAGCCATAGCACCCTAGCCCGGGCCCTAAAAGTGAGACTCTGTCTCAAAAAAAAAAGAAAAAATTAATAATAATAAAAAAGGTCTTACTTTCCAGAAAAAGCAGGGAGGGAGAGATAATTTCTCTCTCTCTCTCTGTTTCTCTCTCTCTCTCTCTCTCTCTGTATATATTTTCTGTGATTTTCTCCAAAGTGTTCTTTTCTTCAGGAACTGGCCCAGAGAACTGATAAATGAGGTGGACCCCGGATTGAATACTGAATGACACTTTCAGTAAAACATTTTGGAATGCAAGAGAACTTTGGTCAGAGGGAGACATTAACATGATAAAAGTGGAGTCAAGCTTGAGATCCAGTTAAGTGGACCCCTAAAGTGAGGGGAGCTAGCAAGGAAAAGACAAGGGGTAAGGAGAAGTCACAGCAAGGAGGTGGGTGGGAGGAGGCTTTGCTGGGCTGGCGACCCCATCACACTGCTGCTATAGACAGAATGTCTGCTATAGACAGAATAAAAGAGAAAAGAGATAAGCAGGGAGGGAGACATAAAAATTTCTCTCAGGCCCAGCACAGCTGCAATCCTAGCTCTGGGAGGCCAAGGTGGGAGGATTGCTGGAGGTCAGGAATTCAAACCAGCCTGAGCAAGAGGAAGACCCCATCTCTACTATAAATAGAAAGAAATTAATTGGCCAGGTAATATATATAGGAAGAAAAATTAGCCAGGCATGCTGGCACATGCCTGTAGTCCCAACTACTCAAGAGGCTGAGACAGAAGGATCACTTGAACCCAGGATTTTGAGGTTGCTGTGAGCTAAGCTGAAGCCATAGCACCCTAGCCCAGGCCCTAAGAGTGAGACTCTGTCTCAAAAAAAAAGAAAAAATTAATAATAATAAAAAAGGTCTGTCTTACCAGAAAAAGGAGGGAGGGAGAGATAAAAATTTCTCTCTCTCTCTCTCTGTATATATATATATATAATATATATATATATATATATATGCATGCATGCATGAATGAATGAATGAATGAATAAATAAATAAATAAAAGTATGTTAAAAAATACATAGAGTGAGGGTTCTCCGCTTTAACCATTATTGTGGTTAATCATTTCACTGGTCTCAGCTGGGCCAAAAACAAGGCCTGTGGGTCTGGGGACTGCTCAGAAGTTTTAAGAAAGGAATTAACTCCTCTTGGGGATAGAGGCCAGACTACAAGTTTCCAACATCAGGGGGTGGGGGGGAAGTTTTAAAAGGACACAAAATGTTTCTTTCCTTTATTTTTTTTTCCCTCTGTCTAGACCATTCCCTCTATTACACTGTGAAATTCATGATGTTGAATATTTTTTCCTGGAAGAAACTTTGTGGTCGGCTACGTGAAGTAGGAAGGGTGTTTTATATGTTTCCAGGACATCATAAAAAATTGAGCAGACTCATCTAGGATCATTAGGGAAGTGAATGATTTGCCTCTCCTAAATGTTGAGCTACCACAACAAGCTGCAGGAGGGGACCCTCCCGGACACCTATCCACTGACACAGGCCCCACGGGAGTGTGTTGCTCACCCTATTCATTTAGAAATGTATACTTTGGAATCAATAAAATAAAATTCACAGGAAGAGAAAATACATTGTTCTCAGCCTAGGATAAAAAGTCACAAGTTGTTGTAGAATTCATTCTGTGATTTAAATTTTTAAACGATATTCCATAAACCTAAAAAAAAAACACACAAATAAACAAAAAAAAAACAAAGATTAAACAGAAACCGGGAAAAGAAAAAAAAAAAAAAAACCCTGGGCAGAGGCCTACGGTGGGGGCGGGGAGGCAGGCAGGGAGCGGGAGGAGGAGGAGGGGCCCCTCCCTGGGACAACAGGGAGGGGGTTGGGCGGAGACCCTCTGGAGGCTAGAGGCGCCTGGGGCTGGCGGGCCCAGGCAGAACCTGTCATACAATGTAGCAGATTTGAAAGCCGGCCTCCACACCTGGGGTGGGGGTGGGGTCCACTCTTAAGCTCCCAACATGGCCTGACTTTACCCATCCCCCAAGTCTGACAGCGAATTTTTTTTTTTCTTTCTAAAGCTTGCTTCCATTTTACACCTAGGTCTACAGGTATACCCTTGAAATGGATGCTGGTAGTGAGGAAACAGGAAGTATTTTTTTCCAGTCATTTATCTGGTCCTCAATCCTCATTATTTATCATGTCCACCACCCCCCACACACACACACACATATACACGTTGGTTCATCTCTGCAGAAAAGCTGCTGGAGATTGTTTCTCCACCAAATGCTTTCTGTTGACAGTATCTAAGAGGACAAGCAGTGCCACGCATTCTGCTCTAAGATTAAAATTGCATCTATCAGTATGGTCCTATTTTACTTCTTATGTGGGTTTAGTAGGTTTCATAAAAGCTGATCTTGACTTCCACAACGGAGATCAGTGAGTTTCTGTTGTTTCCCTATTTTTCCTCACAAGCAGTTTGAATGGCTCCATGTGCCTCTAGACTGAC